>NW_026737876.1:0-30259 GCF_949786415.1 Peromyscus eremicus
TGTGTGTAGGAAGCACAGTTCTTTTGTTCTGAGCAAGCTCACTGTTCTGGTCCTATAGGAAACACAGGAGAGTAGAAGAGTGCTGTTTTCTCAAAGCAGAGTGTGTTTCTTGCAAGGCGAGCTAGCGTTTGTTTCCCAGTCCTAAACGGAGTTGAATCCATGCAGTTTCTGGTCCTACGAGCAAGAGTTGTTTTCTGCTAAGAAGAGTCACTATTGCGCTCCCATTGCCTATACACAGTGCAAATAGCACTCGCGTCTGTTCCAGCAAGAGCAGTGTATTGGACTGAAGAGAAGCTACTGTTCTTGTCAGTTTCCTAAGCAGAGTTGAACTAGATATGCCCCGTGTGTGTAGGAAGCACAGTTCTTTTGTTCTGAGCAAGCTCACTGTTCTGGCCCTATAGGAAACACAGGAGAGTAGAAGAGTGCTGTTTTCTCAAAAGCAGAGTGTGTTTCTTGCAAGGCGAGCTAGCGTTTGTTCCCAGTCCTAAACGGAGTTGAATCCCATGCAGTTTCTGGTCCTACGAGCAAAGAGTTGTTTCTGCTAAGAAGAGTCACTATTGCGCTCCCATTGCCATACACAGTGCAAATAGCACTCGCGTCTGTTCCAGCAAGTACAGTGTATTGACTGAAGAGAAGCTACTGTTCTTGTCAGTTTCCTAAGCAGAGTTGAACTAGATATGCCCCGTGTGTGTAGGAAGCACAGTTCTTTTGTTCTGAGCAAGCTCACTGTTCTGGCCCTATAGGAAACACAGGAGAGTAGAAGAGTGCTGTTTTCCTCAAAGCAGAGTGTGTTTCTTGCAAGGCGAGCTAGCGTTTGTTTCCCAGTCCTAAACGGAGTTGAATCCCATGCAGTTTCTGGTCCTACGAGCAAGAGTTGTTTTCTGCTAAGAAGGAGTCACTATTGCGCTCCCATTGCCATACACAGTGCAAATAGCCACTCGCGTCTGTTCCCAGCAAGTGCAGTGTATTGGACTGAAGAGAAGCTACTGTTCTTGTCAGTTTCCTAGCAGAGTTGAACTAGATATCCGGTGTGTGTAGGAAGCACAGTTCTTTTTTTCTGAGCAAGCTCAATGTTCTGGCCCTATAGGAAACACAGGAGAGTAGAAGAGTGCTGTTTTCTCAAAAGCAGAGTGTGTTTCTTGTAAGGCGAGCTAGCGTTTGTTTCCCAGTCCTAAAAGGAGTTGAATCCCATGCAGTTTGTGGTCCTACTAGCAAGAGTTGTTTTCTGCTAAGAAGAGTCACTATTGCGCTCCCATTGCCATACACAGTGCAAATAGCACTCGCGTCTGTTCCCAGCAAGTTAAGTGTATTGGACTGAGAGAAGCTACTGTTCTTGTCAGTTTCCTAGCAGAGTTGAACTAGATATGCCCCGTGTGTGTAGGAAGCACAGTTCTTTTGTTCTGAGCAAGCTCACTGTTCTGGCCCTATAGGAAACACAGGAGAGTAGAAGAGTGCTGTTTCTCAAAAGCAGAGTGTGTTTATTGCAAGGCGAGCTAGCGTTTGTTTCCCAAGTCCTAAACGGAGTTGAATCCCATGCAGTTTCTGGTCCTACGAGCAAGAGTTGTTTTCTGCTAAGAAGAGTCACTATTGCGCTCCCATTGCCATACACAGTGCAAATAGCACTCGCGTCTGTTCCCAGCAAGAGCAGTGTATTGGACTGAAGAGAAGCTACTGTTCTTGTCAGTTTCCTAAGCAGAGTTGAACTAGATTATGCCCCGTGTGTGTAGGAAGCACAGTTCTTTTGTTCTGAGCAAGCTCAATGTTCTGGCCCTATAGGAAACACAGGAGAGTAGAAGAGTGCTGTTTTCTCAAAAGCAGAGTGTGTTTCTTGCAAGGCGAGCTAGCGTTTGTTTCCCAGTCCTAACGGAGTTGAATCCCATGCAGTTTCTGGTCCTACGAGCAAGAGTTGTTTTCTGCTAAGAAGAGTCACTATTGCGCTCCCATTGCCATACACAGTGCAAATAGCACTCGCGTCTGTTCCCAGCAAGTGCAGTGTATTGGACTGAAGAGAAGCTACTGTTCTTGTCAGTTTCCTAAGCAGAGTTGAACTAGATATGCCCCGTGTGAGTAGGAAGCACAGTTCTTTTGTTCTGAGCAAGCTCAATGTTCTGGCCCTATAGGAAACACAGGAGAGTAGAAGAGTGCTGTTTTCTCAAAAGCAGAGTGTGTTTCTTGCAAGGCGAGCTAGCGTTTGTTTCCCAGTCCTAAACGGAGTTGAATCCCATGCAGTTTCTGGTCCTACGAGCAAGAGTTGTTTTCTGCTAAGAAGAGTCACTATTGCGCTCCCATTGCCATACACAGTGCAATAGCACTCGCGTCTGTTCCCAGCAAGTACAGTGTATTGGACTGAAGTGAAGCTACTGTTCTTGTCAGTTTCCTAAGCAGAGTTGAACTAGATATGCCCCGTGTGTGTAGGAGCACAGTTCTTTTGTTCTGAGCAAGCTCACTGTTCTGGCCCTATAGGAAACACAGGAGAGTAGAAGAGTGCTGTTTTCTCAAAGCAGAGTGTGTTTCTTGGCAAGGCGAGCTAGCGTTTGTTTCCCAGTCCTAACGGAGTTGAATCCCATGCAGTTTCTGGTCCTACGAGCAAGAGTTGTTTTCTGCTAAGAAGAGTCACTATTGCGCTCCCTTTGCCATACACAGTGCAAATAGCACTCGCGTCTGTTCCCAGCAAGTACAGTGTATTGGACTGAAGAGAAGCTACTGTTCTTGTCAGTTTCCTAAGCAGAGTTGAACTAGATATGCCCCGTGTGTGTAGGAAGCACAGTTCTTTGTGTTCTGAGCAAGCTCACTGTTCTGGCCCTATAGGAAACACAGGAGAGTAGAAGAGTGCTGTTTTCTCAAAAGCAGAGTGTGTTTCTTGCAAGGCGAGCTAGCGTTTGTTTCCCAGTCCTAAACGGAGTTGAATCCCATGCAGTTTCTGGTCCTACGAGCAAGAGTGTGTTTTCTGCTAAGAAGAGTCACTATTGCGCCTCCCATTGCCATACACAGTGCAAATAGGCACTCGCGTCTGTTCCCAGCAAGTACAGTGTATTGGACTGAAGAGAAGCTACTGTTCTTGTCAGTTTCCTAAGCAGAGTTGAACTAGATATGCCCGTGTGTGTAGGAAGCACAGTTCTTTGTTCTGAGCAAGCTCACTGTTCTGGCCCTATAGGAAACACAGGAGAGTAGAAGAGTGCTGTTTTCTCAAAAGCAGAGTGTGTTTCTTGCAAGGCGAGCTAGCGTTTGTTTCCCAGTTCCTAAACGGAGTTGAATCCCATGCAGTTTCTGGTCCTACGAGCAAGAGTTGTTTTCTGCTAAGAAGAGTCACTATTGCGCTCCCATTGCCATACACAGTGCAAATAGCACTCGCGTCTGTTCCCAGCAAGTACAGTGTATTGGACTGAAGAGAAGCTACTGTTCTTGTCAGTTTCCTAAGCAGAGTTGAACTAGATATGCCCCGTGTGTGTAGGAAGCACAGTTCTTCTGTTCTGAGCAAGCTCACTGTTCTGGCCCTATAGGAAACACAGGAGAGTAGAAGAGTGCTGTTTTCTCAAAAGCAGAGTGTGTTTCTTGCAAGGCGAGCTAGCGTTTGTTTCCCAGTCCTAAACGGAGTTGAATCCCATGCAGTTTCTGGTCCTACGAGCAAGAGTTGTTTTCTGCTAAGAAGAGTCACTATTGCGCTCCCATTGCCATACACAGTGCAAATAGCACTCGCGTCTGTTCCCAGCAAGTACAGTGTATTGGACTGAAGAGAAGCTACTGTTCTTGTCAGTTTCCGAAGCAGAGTTGAACTAGATATGCCCCGTGTGTGTAGGAAGCACAGTTCTTTTGTTCTGAGCAAGCTCACTGTTCTGGCCCTATAGGAAACACAGGAGAGTAGAAGAGTGCTGTTTTCTCAAAAGCAGAGTGTGTTTCTTGCAAGGCGAGCTAGCGTTTGTTTCCCAGTCCTAAACGGAGTTGAATCCCATGCAATTTCTGGTCCTACGAGCAAGAGTTGTTTTCTGCTAAGAAGAGTCACTATTGCGCTCCCATTGCCATACACAGTGCAAATAGCACTCGCGTCTGTTCCCAGCAAGTACAGTGTATTGGACTGAAGAGAAGCTACTGTTCTTGTCAGTTTCCTAAGCAGAGTTGAACTAGATATGCCCGGTGTGTGTAGGAAGCACAGTTCTTTTGTTCTGAGCAAGCTCAATGTTCTGGCCCTATAGGAAACACAGGAGAGTAGAAGAGTGCTGTTTTCTCAAAAGCAGAGTGTGTTTCTTGTAAGGCGAGCTAGCGTTTGTTTCCCAGTCCTAAACGGAGTTGAATCCCATGCAGTTTCTGGTCCTACGAGCAAGAGTTGTTTTCTGCTAAGAAGAGTCACTATTGCGCTCCCATTGCCATACACAGTGCAAATAGCACTCGCGTCTGTTCCCAGCAAGTGCAGTGTATTGGACTGAAGAGAAGCTACTGTTCTTGTCAGTTTCCTAAGCAGAGTTGAACTAGATATGCCCCGTGTGTGTAGGAAGCACAGTTCTTTTGTTCTGAGCAAGCTCACTGTTCTGGTCCTATAGGAAACACAGGAGAGTAGAAGAGTGCTGTTTTCTCAAAAGCAGAGTGTGTTTCTTGCAAGGCGAGCTAGCGTTTGTTTCCCAGTCCTAAACGGAGTTGAATCCCATGCAGTTTCTGGTCCTACGAGCAAGAGTTGTTTTCTGCTAAGAAGAGTCACTATTGCGCTCCCATTGCCATACACAGTGCAAATAGCACTCGCGTCTGTTCCCAGCAAGAGCAGTGTATTGGACTGAAGAGAAGCTACTGTTCTTGTCAGTTTCCTAAGCAGAGTTGAACTAGATATGCCCCGTGTGTGTAGGAAGCACAGTTCTTTTGTTCTGAGCAAGCTCACTGTTCTGGCCCTAGAGGAAACACAGGAGAGTAGAAGAGTGCTGTTTTCTCAAAAGCAGAGTGTGTTTCTTGCAAGGCGAGCTAGCGTTTGTTTCCCAGTCCTAAACGGAGATGAATCCCATGCAGTTTCTGGTCCTACGAGCAAGAGTTGTTTTCTGCTAAGAAGAGTCACTATTGCGCTCCCATTGCCATACACAGTGCAAATAGCACTCGCGTCTGTTCCCAGCAAGTACAGTGTATTGGACTGAAGAGAAGCTACTGTTCTTGTCAGTTTCCTAAGCAGAGTTGAACTAGATATGCCCCGTGTGTGTAGGAAGCACAGTTCTTTTGTTCTGAGCAAGCTCACTGTTCTGGCCCTATAGGAAACACAGGAGAGTAGAAGAGTGCTGTTTTCTCAAAAGCAGAGTGTGTTTCTTGCAAGGCGAGCTAGCGTTTGTTTCCCAGTCCTAAACGGAGTTGAATCCCATGCAGTTTCTGGTCCTACGAGCAAGAGTTGTTTTCTGCTAAGAAGAGTCACTATTGCGCTCCCATTGCCATACACAGTGCAAATAGCACTCGCGTCTGTTCCCAGCAAGTGCAGTGTATTGGACTGAAGAGAAGCTACTGTTCTTGTCAGTTTCCTAAGCAGAGTTGAACTAGATATTCCCGGTGTGTGTAGGAAGCACAGTTCTTTTTTTCTGAGCAAGCTCACTGTTCTGGCCCTATAGGAAACACAGGAGAGTAGAAGAGTGCTGTTTTCTCAAAAGCAGAGTGTGTTTCTTGTAAGGCGAGCTAGCGTTTGTTTCCCAGTCCTAAAAGGAGTTGAATCCCATGCAGTTTGTGGTCCTACGAGCAAGAGTTGTTTTCTGCTAAGAAGAGTCACTATTGCGCTCCCATTGCCATACACAGTGCAAATAGCACTCGCGTCTGTTCCCAGCAAGTACAGTGTATTGGACTGAAGAGAAGCTACTGTTCTTGTCAGTTTCCTAAGCAGAGTTGAACTAGATATGCCCCGTGTGTGTAGGAAGCACAGTTCTTTTGTTCTGAGCAAGCTCACTGTTCTGGCCCTATAGGAAACACAGGAGAGTAGAAGAGTGCTGTTTTCTCAAAAGCAGAGTGTGTTTATTGCAAGGCGAGCTAGCGTTTGTTTCCCAGTCCTAAACGGAGTTGAATCCCATGCAGTTTCTGGTCCTACGAGCAAGAGTTGTTTTCTGCTAAGAAGAGTCACTATTGCGCTCCCATTGCCATACACAGTGCAAATAGCACTCGCGTCTGTTCCCAGCAAGAGCAGTGTATTGGACTGAAGAGAAGCTACTGTTCTTGTCAGTTTCCTAAGCAGAGTTGAACTAGATATGCCCGGTGTGTGTAGGAAGCACAGTTCTTTTGTTCTGAGCAAGCTCAATGTTCTGGCCCTATAGGAAACACAGGAGAGTAGAAGAGTGCTGTTTTCTCAAAAGCAGAGTGTGTTTCTTGCAAGGCGAGCTAGCGTTTGTTTCCCAGTCCTAAACGGAGTTGAATCCCATGCAGTTTCTGGTCCTACGAGCAAGAGTTGTTTTCTGCTAAGAAGAGTCACTATTGCGCTCCCATTGCCATACACAGTGCAAATAGCACTCGCGTCTGTTCCCAGCAAGTGCAGTGTATTGGACTGAAGAGAAGCTACTGTTCTTGTCAGTTTCCTAAGCAGAGTTGAACTAGATATGCCCCGTGTGTGTAGGAAGCACAGTTCTTTTGTTCTGAGCAAGCTCACTGTTCTGGTCCTATAGGAAACACAAGAGAGTAGAAGAGTGCTGTTTTCTCAAAAGCAGAGTGTGTTTCTTGCAAGGCGAGCTAGCGTTTGTTTCCCAGTCCTAAACGGAGTTGAATCCCATGCAGTTTCTGGTCCTACGAGCAAGAGTTGTTTTCTGCTAAGAAGAGTCACTATTGCGCTCCCATTGCCATACACAGTGCAAATAGCACTCGTGTCTGTTCCCAGCAAGTACAGTGTAGTGGACTGAAGAGAAGCTACTGTTCTTGTCAGTTTCCTAAGCAGAGTTGAACTAGATATGCCCCGTGTGTGTAGGAAGCACAGTTCTTTTGTTCTGAGCAAACTCACTCTTCTGGCCCTATAGGAAACACAGGAGAGTAGAAGAGTGCTGTTTTCTCAAAAGCAGAGTGTGTTTCTTGCAAGGCGAGCTAGCGTTTGTTTCCCAGTCCTAAACGGAGTTGAATCCCATGCAGTTTCTGGTCCTACGAGCAAGAGTTGTTTTCTGCTAAGAAGAGTCACTATTGCGCTCCCATTGCCATACACAGTGCAAATAGCACTCGCGTCTGTTCCCAGCAAGTACAGTGTATTGGACTGAAGAGAAGCTACTGTTCTTGTCAGTTTCCTAAGCAGAGTTGAACTAGATATGCCCCGTGTGTGTAGGAAGCACAGTTCTTTTGTTCTGAGCAAGCTCACTGTTCTGGCCCTATAGGAAACACAGGAGAGTAGAAGAGTGCTGTTTTCTCAAAAGCAGAGTGTGTTTATTGCAAGGCGAGCTAGCGTTTGTTTCCCAGTCCTAAACGGAGTTGAATCCCATGCAGTTTCTGGTCCTACGAGCAAGAGTTGTTTTCTGCTAAGAAGAGTCACTATTGCGCTCCCATTGCCATACACAGTGCAAATAGCACTCGCGTCTGTTCCCAGCAAGAGCAGTGTATTGGACTGAAGAGAAGCTACTGTTCTTGTCAGTTTCCTAAGCAGAGTTGAACTAGATATGCCCGGTGTGTGTAGGAAGCACAGTTCTTTTGTTCTGAGCAAGCTCAATGTTCTGGCCCTATAGGAAACACAGGAGAGTAGAAGAGTGCTGTTTTCTCAAAAGCAGAGTGTGTTTCTTGCAAGGCGAGCTAGCGTTTGTTTCCCAGTCCTAAACGGAGTTGAATCCCATGCAGTTTCTGGTCCTACGAGCAAGAGTTGTTTTCTGCTAAGAAGAGTCACTATTGCGCTCCCATTGCCATACACAGTGCAAATAGCACTCGCGTCTGTTCCCAGCAAGTGCAGTGTATTGGACTGAAGAGAAGCTACTGTTCTTGTCAGTTTCCTAAGCAGAGTTGAACTAGATATGCCCCGTGTGTGTAGGAAGCACAGTTCTTTTGTTCTGAGCAAGCTCACTGTTCTGGTCCTATAGGAAACACAGGAGAGTAGAAGAGTGCTGTTTTCTCAAAAGCAGAGTGTGTTTCTTGCAAGGCGAGCTAGCGTTTGTTTCCCAGTCCTAAACGGAGTTGAATCCCATGCAGTTTCTGGTCCTACGAGCAAGAGTTGTTTTCTGCTAAGAAGAGTCACTATTGCGCTCCCATTGCCATACACAGTGCAAATAGCACTCGCGTCTGTTCCCAGCAAGTACAGTGTAGTGGACTGAAGAGAAGCTACTGTTCTTGTCAGTTTCCTAAGCAGAGTTGAACTAGATATGCCCCGTGTGTGTAGGAAGCACAGTTCTTTTGTTCTGAGCAAGCTCACTCTTCTGGCCCTATAGGAAACACAGGAGAGTAGAAGAGTGCTGTTTTCTCAAAAGCAGAGTGTGTTTCTTGCAAGGCGAGCTAGCGTTTGTTTCCCAGTCCTAAACGGAGTTGAATCCCATGCAGTTTCTGGTCCTACGAGCAAGAGTTGTTTTCTGCTAAGAAGAGTCACTATTGCGCTCCCATTGCCATACACAGTGCAAATAGCACTCGCGTCTGTTCCCAGCAAGTACAGTGTATTGGACTGAAGAGAAGCTACTGTTCTTGTCAGTTTCCTAAGCAGAGTTGAACTAGATATGCCCCGTGTGTGTAGGAAGCACAGTTCTTTTGTTCTGAGCAAGCTCACTGTTCTGGCCCTATAGGAAACACAGGAGAGTAGAAGAGTGCTGTTTTCTCAAAAGCAGAGTGTGTTTCTTGCAAGGCGAGCTAGCGTTTGTTTCCCAGTCCTAAACGGAGTTGAATCCCATGCAGTTTCTGGTCCTACGAGCAAGAGTTGTTTTCTGCTAAGAAGAGTCACTATTGCGCTCCCATTGCCATACACAGTGCAAATAGCACTCGCGTCTGTTCCCAGCAAGTACAGTGTATTGGACTGAAGAGAAGCTACTGTTCTTGTCAGTTTCCTAAGCAGAGTTGAACTAGATATGCCCCGTGTGTGTAGGAAGCACAGTTCTTTTGTTCTGAGCAAGCTCACTGTTCTGGCCCTATAGGAAACACAGGAGAGTAGAAGAGTGCTGTTTTCTCAAAAGCAGAGTGTGTTTCTTGCAAGGCGAGCTAGCGTTTGTTTCCCAGTCCTAAACGGAGTTGAATCCCATGCAGTTTCTGGTCCTACGAGCAAGAGTTGTTTTCTGCTAAGAAGAGTCACTATTGCGCTCCCATTGCCATACACAGTGCAAATAGCACTCGCGTCTGTTCCCAGCAAGGACAGTGTATTGGACTGAAGAGAAGCTACTGTTCTTGTCAGTTTCCTAAGCAGAGTTGAACTAGATATGCCCCGTGTGTGTAGGAAGCACAGTTCTTTTGTTCTGAGCAAGCTCACTGTTCTGGCCCTATAGGAAACACAGGAGAGTAGAAGAGTGCTGTTTTCTCAAAAGCAGAGTGTGTTTCTTGCAAGGCGAGCTAGCGTTTGTTTCCCAGTCCTAAACGGAGTTGAATCCCATGCAGTTTCTGGTCCTACGAGCAAGAGTTGTTTTCTGCTAAGAAGAGTCACTATTGCGCTCCCATTGCCATACACAGTGCAAATAGCACTCGCGTCTGTTCCCAGCAAGTACAGTGTATTGGACTGAAGAGAAGCTACTGTTCTTGTCAGTTTCCTAAGCAGAGTTGAACTAGATATGCCCCGTGTGTGTAGGAAGCACAGTTCTTTTGTTCTGAGCAAGCTCACTGTTCTGGCCCTATAGGAAACACAGGAGAGTAGAAGAGTGCTGTTTTCTCAAAAGCAGAGTGTGTTTCTTGCAAGGCGAGCTAGCGTTTGTTTCCCAGTCCTAAACGGAGTTGAATCCCATGCAGTTTCTGGTCCTACGAGCAAGAGTTGTTTTCTGCTAAGAAGAGTCACTATTGCGCTCCCATTGCCATACACAGTGCAAATAGCACTCGCGTCTGTTCCCAGCAAGTACAGTGTATTGGACTGAAGAGAAGCTACTGTTCTTGTCAGTTTCCTAAGCAGAGTTGAACTAGATATGCCCCGTGTGTGTAGGAAGCACAGTTCTTTTGTTCTGAGCAAGCTCACTGTTCTGGCCCTAGAGGAAACACAGGAGAGTAGAAGAGTGCTGTTTTCTCAAAAGCAGAGTGTGTTTCTTGCAAGGCGAGCTAGCGTTTGTTTCCCAGTCCTAAACGGAGTTGAATCCCATGCAGTTTCTGGTCCTACGAGCAAGAGTTGTTTTCTGCTAAGAAGAGTCACTATTGCGCTCCCATTGCCATACACAGTGCAAATAGCACTCGCGTCTGTTCCCAGCAAGTACAGTGTATTGGACTGAAGAGAAGCTACTGTTCTTGTCAGTTTCCTAAGCAGAGTTGAACTAGATATGCCCCGTGTGTGTAGGAAGCACAGTTCTTTTGTTCTGAGCAAGCTCACTGTTCTGGCCCTATAGGAAACACAGGAGAGTAGAAGAGTGCTGTTTTCTCAAAAGCAGAGTGTGTTTCTTGCAAGGCGAGCTAGCGTTTGTTTCCCAGTCCTAAACGGAGTTGAATCCCATGCAGTTTCTGGTCCTACGAGCAAGAGTTGTTTTCTGCTAAGAAGAGTCACTATTGCGCTCCCATTGCCATACACAGTGCAAATAGCACTCGCGTCTGTTCCCAGCAAGTACAGTGTATTGGACTGAAGAGAAGCTACTGTTCTTGTCAGTTTCCTAAGCAGAGTTGAACTAGATATGCCCCGTGTGTGTAGGAAGCACAGTTCTTTTGTTCTGAGCAAGCTCACTGTTCTGGCCCTAGAGGAAACACAGGAGAGTAGAAGAGTGCTGTTTTCTCAAAAGCAGAGTGTGTTTCTTGCAAGGCGAGCTAGCGTTTGTTTCCCAGTCCTAAACGGAGTTGAATCCCATGCAGTTTCTGGTCCTACGAGCAAGAGTTGTTTTCTGCTAAGAAGAGTCACTATTGCGCTCCCATTGCCATACACAGTGCAAATAGCACTCGCGTCTGTTCCCAGCAAGTACAGTGTATTGGACTGAAGAGAAGCTACTGTTCTTGTCAGTTTCCTAAGCAGAGTTGAACTAGATATGCCCCGTGTGTGTAGGAAGCACAGTTCTTTTGTTCTGAGCAAGCTCACTGTTCTGGCCCTATAGGAAACACAGGAGAGTAGAAGAGTGCTGTTTTCTCAAAAGCAGAGTGTGTTTCTTGCAAGGCGAGCTAGCGTTTGTTTCCCAGTCCTAAACGGAGTTGAATCCCATGCAGTTTCTGGTCCTACGAGCAAGAGTTGTTTTCTGCTAAGAAGAGTCACTATTGCGCTCCCATTGCATTACACAGTGCAAATAGCACTCGCGTCTGTTCCCAGCAAGTACAGTGTATTGGACTGAAGAGAAGCTACTGTTCTTGTCAGTTTCCTAAGCAGAGTTGAACTAGATATGCCCCGTGTGTGTAGGAAGCACAGTTCTTTTGTTCTGAGCAAGCTCACTGTTCTGGCCCTATAGGAAACACAGGAGAGTAGAAGAGTGCTGTTTTCTCAAAAGCAGAGTGTGTTTCTTGCAAGGCGAGCTAGCGTTTGTTTCCCAGTCCTAAACGGAGTTGAATCCCATGCAGTTTCTGGTCCTACGAGCAAGAGTTGTTTTCTGCTAAGAAGAGTCACTATTGCGCTCCCATTGCCATACACAGTGCAAATAGCACTCGCGTCTGTTCCCAGCAAGTACAGTGTAGTGGACTGAAGAGAAGCTACTGTTCTTGTCAGTTTCCTAAGCAGAGTTGAACTAGATATGCCCCGTGTGTGTAGGAAGCACAGTTCTTTTGTTCTGAGCAAGCTCACTGTTCTGGCCCTAGAGGAAACACAGGAGAGTAGAAGAGTGCTGTTTTCTCAAAAGCAGAGTGTGTTTCTTGCAAGGCGAGCTAGCGTTTGTTTCCCAGTCCTAAACGGAGTTGAATCCCATGCAGTTTCTGGTCCTACGAGCAAGAGTTGTTTTCTGCTAAGAAGAGTCACTATTGCGCTCCCATTGCCATACACAGTGCAAATAGCACTCGCGTCTGTTCCCAGCAAGTACAGTGTATTGGACTGAAGAGAAGCTACTGTTCTTGTCAGTTTCCTAAGCAGAGTTGAACTAGATATGCCCCGTGTGTGTAGGAAGCACAGTTCTTTTGTTCTGAGCAAGCTCACTGTTCTGGCCCTATAGGAAACACAGGAGAGTAGAAGAGTGCTGTTTTCTCAAAAGCAGAGTGTGTTTCTTGCAAGGCGAGCTAGCGTTTGTTTCCCAGTCCTAAACGGAGTTGAATCCCATGCAGTTTCTGGTCCTACGAGCAAGAGTTGTTTTCTGCTAAGAAGAGTCACTATTGCGCTCCCATTGCCATACACAGTGCAAATAGCACTCGCGTCTGTTCCCAGCAAGTACAGTGTAGTGGACTGAAGAGAAGCTACTGTTCTTGTCAGTTTCCTAAGCAGAGTTGAACTAGATATGCCCCGTGTGTGTAGGAAGCACAGTTCTTTTGTTCTGAGCAAGCTCACTGTTCTGGCCCTATAGGAAACACAGGAGAGTAGAAGAGTGCTGTTTTCTCAAAAGCAGAGTGTGTTTCTTGCAAGGCGAGCTAGCGTTTGTTTCCCAGTCCTAAACGGAGTTGAATCCCATGCAGTTTCTGGTCCTACGAGCAAGAGTTGTTTTCTGCTAAGAAGAGTCACTATTGCGCTCCCATTGCCATACACAGTGCAAATAGCACTCGCGTCTGTTCCCAGCAAGTACAGTGTATTGGACTGAAGAGAAGCTACTGTTCTTGTCAGTTTCCTAAGCAGAGTTGAACTAGATATGCCCCGTGTGTGTAGGAAGCACAGTTCTTTTGTTCTGAGCAAGCTCACTGTTCTGGCCCTATAGGAAACACAGGAGAGTAGAAGAGTGCTGTTTTCTCAAAAGCAGAGTGTGTTTCTTGCAAGGCGAGCTAGCGTTTGTTTCCCAGTCCTAAACGGAGTTGAATCCCATGCAGTTTCTGGTCCTACGAGCAAGAGTTGTTTTCTGCTAAGAAGAGTCACTATTGCGCTCCCATTGCATTACACAGTGCAAATAGCACTCGCGTCTGTTCCCAGCAAGTACAGTGTATTGGACTGAAGAGAAGCTACTGTTCTTGTCAGTTTCCTAAGCAGAGTTGAACTAGATATGCCCCGTGTGTGTAGGAAGCACAGTTCTTTTGTTCTGAGCAAGCTCACTGTTCTGGCCCTATAGGAAACACAGGAGAGTAGAAGAGTGCTGTTTTCTCAAAAGCAGAGTGTGTTTCTTGCAAGGCGAGCTAGCGTTTGTTTCCCAGTCCTAAACGGAGTTGAATCCCATGCAGTTTCTGGTCCTACGAGCAAGAGTTGTTTTCTGCTAAGAAGAGTCACTATTGCGCTCCCATTGCCATACACAGTGCAAATAGCACTCGCGTCTGTTCCCAGCAAGTGCAGTGTATTGGACTGAAGAGAAGCTACTGTTCTTGTCAGTTTCCTAAGCAGAGTTGAACTAGATATGCCCCGTGTGTGTAGGAAGCACAGTTCTTTTGTTCTGAGCAAGCTCACTGTTCTGGCCCTAGAGGAAACACAGGAGAGTAGAAGAGTGCTGTTTTCTCAAAAGCAGAGTGTGTTTCTTGCAAGGCGAGCTAGCGTTTGTTTCCCAGTCCTAAACGGAGTTGAATCCCATGCAGTTTCTGGTCCTACGAGCAAGAGTTGTTTTCTGCTAAGAAGAGTCACTATTGCGCTCCCATTGCATTACACAGTGCAAATAGCACTCGCGTCTGTTCCCAGCAAGTACAGTGTATTGGACTGAAGAGAAGCTACTGTTCTTGTCAGTTTCCTAAGCAGAGTTGAACTAGATATGCCCCGTGTGTGTAGGAAGCACAGTTCTTTTGTTCTGAGCAAGCTCACTGTTCTGGCCCTATAGGAAACACAGGAGAGTAGAAGAGTGCTGTTTTCTCAAAAGCAGAGTGTGTTTCTTGCAAGGCGAGCTAGCGTTTGTTTCCCAGTCCTAAACGGAGTTGAATCCCATGCAGTTTCTGGTCCTACGAGCAAGAGTTGTTTTCTGCTAAGAAGAGTCACTATTGCGCTCCCATTGCCATACACAGTGCAAATAGCACTCGCGTCTGTTCCCAGCAAGTACAGTGTAGTGGACTGAAGAGAAGCTACTGTTCTTGTCAGTTTCCTAAGCAGAGTTGAACTAGATATGCCCCGTGTGTGTAGGAAGCACAGTTCTTTTGTTCTGAGCAAGCTCACTCTTCTGGCCCTATAGGAAACACAGGAGAGTAGAAGAGTGCTGTTTTCTCAAAAGCAGAGTGTGTTTCTTGCAAGGCGAGCTAGCGTTTGTTTCCCAGTCCTAAACGGAGTTGAATCCCATGCAGTTTCTGGTCCTACGAGCAAGAGTTGTTTTCTGCTAAGAAGAGTCACTATTGCGCTCCCATTGCCATACACAGTGCAAATAGCACTCGCGTCTGTTCCCAGCAAGTACAGTGTAGTGGACTGAAGAGAAGCTACTGTTCTTGTCAGTTTCCTAAGCAGAGTTGAACTAGATATGCCCCGTGTGTGTAGGAAGCACAGTTCTTTTGTTCTGAGCAAGCTCACTCTTCTGGCCCTATAGGAAACACAGGAGAGTAGAAGAGTGCTGTTTTCTCAAAAGCAGAGTGTGTTTCTTGCAAGGCGAGCTAGCGTTTGTTTCCCAGTCCTAAACGGAGTTGAATCCCATGCAGTTTCTGGTCCTACGAGCAAGAGTTGTTTTCTGCTAAGAAGAGTTACTATTGCGCTCCCATTGCCATACACAGTGCAAATAGCACTCGCGTCTGTTCCCAGCAAGTACAGTGTATTGGACTGAAGAGAAGCTACTGTTCTTGTCAGTTTCCTAAGCAGAGTTGAACTAGATATGCCCCGTGTGTGTAGGAAGCACAGTTCTTCTGTTCTGAGCAAGCTCACTGTTCTGGCCCTATAGGAAACACAGGAGAGTAGAAGAGTGCTGTTTTCTCAAAAGCAGAGTGTGTTTCTTGCAAGGCGAGCTAGCGTTTGTTTCCCAGTCCTAAACGGAGTTGAATCCCATGCAGTTTCTGGTCCTACGAGCAAGAGTTGTTTTCTGCTAAGAAGAGTCACTATTGCGCTCCCATTGCCATACACAGTGCAAATAGCACTCGCGTCTGTTCCCAGCAAGTACAGTGTATTGGACTGAAGAGAAGCTACTGTTCTTGTCAGTTTCCGAAGCAGAGTTGAACTAGATATGCCCCGTGTGTGTAGGAAGCACAGTTCTTTTGTTCTGAGCAAGCTCACTGTTCTGGCCCTATAGGAAACACAGGAGAGTAGAAGAGTGCTGTTTTCTCAAAAGCAGAGTGTGTTTCTTGCAAGGCGAGCTAGCGTTTGTTTCCCAGTCCTAAACGGAGTTGAATCCCATGCAGTTTCTGGTCCTACGAGCAAGAGTTGTTTTCTGCTAAGAAGAGTCACTATTGCGCTCCCATTGCCATACACAGTGCAAATAGCACTCGCGTCTGTTCCCAGCAAGTGCAGTGTATTGGACTGAAGAGAAGCTACTGTTCTTGTCAGTTTCCTAAGCAGAGTTGAACTAGATATGCCCGGTGTGTGTAGGAAGCACAGTTCTTTTTTTCTGAGCAAGCTCAATGTTCTGGCCCTATAGGAAACACAGGAGAGTAGAAGAGTGCTGTTTTCTCAAAAGCAGAGTGTGTTTCTTGTAAGGCGAGCTAGCGTTTGTTTCCCAGTCCTAAACGGAGTTGAATCCCATGCAGTTTCTGGTCGTACGAGCAAGAGTTGTTTTCTGCTAAGAAGAGTCACTATTGCGCTCCCATTGCCATACACAGTGCAAATAGCACTCGCGTCTGTTCCCAGCAAGAGCAGTGTATTGGACTGAAGAGAAGCTACTGTTCTTGTCAGTTTCCTAAGCAGAGTTGAACTAGATATGCCCGGTGTGTGTAGGAAGCACAGTTCTTTTGTTCTGAGCAAGCTCAATGTTCTGGCCCTATAGGAAACACAGGAGAGTAGAAGAGTGCTGTTTTCTCAAAAGCAGAGTGTGTTTCTTGTAAGGCGAGCTAGCGTTTGTTTCCCAGTCCTAAACGGAGTTGAATCCCATGCAGTTTCTGGTCCTACGAGCAAGAGTTGTTTTCTGCTAAGAAGAGTCACTATTGCGCTCCCATTGCCATACACAGTGCAAATAGCACTCGCGTCTGTTCCCAGCAAGTGCAGTGTATTGGACTGAAGAGAAGCTACTGTTCTTGTCAGTTTCCTAAGAAGAGTTGAACTAGATATGCCCCGTGTGTGTAGGAAGCACAGTTCTTTTGTTCTGAGCAAGCTCACTGTTCTGGTCCTATAGGAAACACAGGAGAGTAGAAGAGTGCTGTTTTCTCAAAAGCAGAGTGTGTTTCTTGCAAGGCGAGCTAGCGTTTGTTTCCCAGTCCTAAACGGAGTTGAATCCCATGCAGTTTCTGGTCCTACGAGCAAGAGTTGTTTTCTGCTAAGAAGAGTCACTATTGCGCTCCCATTGCCATACACAGTGCAAATAGCACTCGCGTCTGTTCCCAGCAAGAGCAGTGTATTGGACTGAAGAGAAGCTACTGTTCTTGTCAGTTTCCTAAGCAGAGTTGAACTAGATATGCCCCGTGTGTGTAGGAAGCACAGTTCTTTTGTTCTGAGCAAGCTCACTGTTCTGGCCCTATAGGAAACACAGGAGAGTAGAAGAGTGCTGTTTTCTCAAAAGCAGAGTGTGTTTCTTGCAAGGCGAGCTAGCGTTTGATTCCCAGTCCTAAACGGAGATGAATCCCATGCAGTTTCTGGTCCTACGAGCAAGAGTTGTTTTCTGCTAAGAAGAGTCACTATTGCGCTCCCATTGCCATACACAGTGCAAATAGCACTCGCGTCTGTTCCCAGCAAGTACAGTGTATTGGACTGAAGAGAAGCTACTGTTCTTGTCAGTTTCCTAAGCAGAGTTGAACTAGATATGCCCCGTGTGTGTAGGAAGCACAGTTCTTTTGTTCTGAGCAAGCTCACTGTTCTGGCCCTATAGGAAACACAGGAGAGTAGAAGAGTGCTGTTTTCTCAAAAGCAGAGTGTGTTTCTTGCAAGGCGAGCTAGCGTTTGTTTCCCAGTCCTAAACGGAGTTGAATCCCATGCAGTTTCTGGTCCTACGAGCAAGAGTTGTTTTCTGCTAAGAAGAGTCACTATTGCGCTCCCATTGCCATACACAGTGCAAATAGCACTCGCGTCTGTTCCCAGCAAGTGCAGTGTATTGGACTGAAGAGAAGCTACTGTTCTTGTCAGTTTCCTAAGCAGAGTTGAACTAGATATTCCCGGTGTGTGTAGGAAGCACAGTTCTTTTTTTCTGAGCAAGCTCACTGTTCTGGCCCTATAGGAAACACAGGAGAGTAGAAGAGTGCTGTTTTCTCAAAAGCAGAGTGTGTTTCTTGTAAGGCGAGCTAGCGTTTGTTTCCCAGTCCTAAAAGGAGTTGAATCCCATGCAGTTTGTGGTCCTACGAGCAAGAGTTGTTTTCTGCTAAGAAGAGTCACTATTGCGCTCCCATTGCCATACACAGTGCAAATAGCACTCGCGTCTGTTCCCAGCAAGTACAGTGTATTGGACTGAAGAGAAGCTACTGTTCTTGTCAGTTTCCTAAGCAGAGTTGAACTAGATATGCCCCGTGTGTGTAGGAAGCACAGTTCTTTTGTTCTGAGCAAGCTCACTGTTCTGGCCCTATAGGAAACACAGGAGAGTAGAAGAGTGCTGTTTTCTCAAAAGCAGAGTGTGTTTATTGCAAGGCGAGCTAGCGTTTGTTTCCCAGTCCTAAACAGAGTTGAATCCCATGCAGTTTCTGGTCCTACGAGCAAGAGTTGTTTTCTGCTAAGAAGAGTCACTATTGCGCTCCCATTGCCATACACAGTGCAAATAGCACTCGCGTCTGTTCCCAGCAAGAGCAGTGTATTGGACTGAAGAGAAGCTACTGTTCTTGTCAGTTTCCTAAGCAGAGTTGAACTAGATATGCCCGGTGTGTGTAGGAAGCACAGTTCTTTTGTTCTGAGCAAGCTCAATGTTCTGGCCCTATAGGAAACACAGGAGAGTAGAAGAGTGCTGTTTTCTCAAAAGCAGAGTGTGTTTCTTGCAAGGCGAGCTAGCGTTTGTTTCCCAGTCCTAAACGGAGTTGAATCCCATGCAGTTTCTGGTCCTACGAGCAAGAGTTGTTTTCTGCTAAGAAGAGTCACTATTGCGCTCCCATTGCCATACACAGTGCAAATAGCACTCGCGTCTGTTCCCAGCAAGTGCAGTGTATTGGACTGAAGAGAAGCTACTGTTCTTGTCAGTTTCCTAAGCAGAGTTGAACTAGATATGCCCCGTGTGTGTAGGAAGCACAGTTCTTTTGTTCTGAGCAAGCTCACTGTTCTGGTCCTATAGGAAACACAGGAGAGTAGAAGAGTGCTGTTTTCTCAAAAGCAGAGTGTGTTTCTTGCAAGGCGAGCTAGCGTTTGTTTCCCAGTCCTAAACGGAGTTGAATCCCATGCAGTTTCTGGTCCTACGAGCAAGAGTTGTTTTCTGCTAAGAAGAGTCACTATTGCGCTCCCATTGCCATACACAGTGCAAATAGCACTCGCGTCTGTTCCCAGCAAGTACAGTGTAGTGGACTGAAGAGAAGCTACTGTTCTTGTCAGTTTCCTAAGCAGAGTTGAACTAGATATGCCCCGTGTGTGTAGGAAGCACAGTTCTTTTGTTCTGAGCAAGCTCACTCTTCTGGCCCTATAGGAAACACAGGAGAGTAGAAGAGTGCTGTTTTCTCAAAAGCAGAGTGTGTTTCTTGCAAAGGCGAGCTAGCGTTTGTTTCCCAGTCCTAAACGGAGTTGAATCCCATGCAGTTTCTGGTCCTACGAGCAAGAGTTGTTTTCTGCTAAGAAGAGTCACTATTGCGCTCCCCATTGCCATACACAGTGCAAATAGCACTCGCGTCTGTTCCCAGCAAGTACAGTGTATTGGACTGAAGAGAAGCTACTGTTCTTGTCAGTTTCCTAAGCAGAGTTGAACTAGATATGCCCCGTGTGTGTAGGAAGCACAGTTCTTTTGTTCTGAGCAAGCTCACTGTTCTGGCCCTATAGGAAACACAGGAGAGTAGAAGAGTGCTGTTTTCTCAAAAGCAGAGTGTGTTTCTTGCAAGGCGAGCTAGCGTTTGTTTCCCAGTCCTAAACGGAGTTGAATCCCATGCAGTTTCTGGTCCTACGAGCAAGAGTTGTTTTCTGCTAAGAGTCACTATTGCGCTCCCATTGCCATACACAGTGCAAATAGCACTCGCGTCTGTTCCCAGCAAGTACAGTGTATTGGACTGAAGAGAAGCTACTGTTCTTGTCAGTTTCCTAAGCAGAGTTGAACTAGATATGCCCCGTGTGTGTAGGAAGCACAGTTCTTTTGTTCTGAGCAAGCTCACTGTTCTGGCCCTATAGGAAACACAGGAGAGTAGAAGAGTGCTGTTTTCTCAAAAGCAGAGTGTGTTTCTTGCAAGGCGAGCTAGCGTTTGTTTCCCAGTCCTAAACGGAGTTGAATCCCATGCAGTTTCTGGTCCTACGAGCAAGAGTTGTTTTCTGCTAAGAAGAGTCACTATTGCGCTCCCATTGCCATACACAGTGCAAATAGCACTCGCGTCTGTTCCCAGCAAGGACAGTGTATTGGACTGAAGAGAAGCTACTGTTCTTGTCAGTTTCCTAAGCAGAGTTGAACTAGATATGCCCCGTGTGTGTAGGAAGCACAGTTCTTTTGTTCTGAGCAAGCTCACTGTTCTGGCCCTATAGGAAACACAGGAGAGTAGAAGAGTGCTGTTTTCTCAAAAGCAGAGTGTGTTTCTTGCAAGGCGAGCTAGCGTTTGTTTCCCAGTCCTAAACGGAGTTGAATCCCATGCAGTTTCTGGTCCTACGAGCAAGAGTTGTTTTCTGCTAAGAAGAGTCACTATTGCGCTCCCATTGCCATACACAGTGCAAATAGCACTCGCGTCTGTTCCCAGCAAGTACAGTGTATTGGACTGAAAAGAAGCTACTGTTCTTGTCAGTTTCCTAAGCAGAGTTGAACTAGATATGCCCCGTGTGTGTAGGAAGCACAGTTCTTTTGTTCTGAGCAAGCTCACTGTTCTGGCCCTATAGGAAACACAGGAGAGTAGAAGAGTGCTGTTTTCTCAAAAGCAGAGTGTGTTTCTTGCAAGGCGAGCTAGCGTTTGTTTCCCAGTCCTAAACGGAGTTGAATCCCATGCAGTTTCTGGTCCTACGAGCAAGAGTTGTTTTCTGCTAAGAAGAGTCACTATTGCGCTCCCATTGCCATACACAGTGCAAATAGCACTCGCGTCTGTTCCCAGCAAGTACAGTGTATTGGACTGAAGAGAAGCTACTGTTCTTGTCAGTTTCCTAAGCAGAGTTGAACTAGATATGCCCCGTGTGTGTAGGAAGCACAGTTCTTTTGTTCTGAGCAAGCTCACTGTTCTGGCCCTATAGGAAACACAGGAGAGTAGAAGAGTGCTGTTTTCTCAAAAGCAGAGTGTGTTTCTTGCAAGGCGAGCTAGCGTTTGTTTCCCAGTCCTAAACGGAGTTGAATCCCATGCAGTTTCTGGTCCTACGAGCAAGAGTTGTTTTCTGCTAAGAAGAGTCACTATTGCGCTCCCATTGCCATACACAGTGCAAATAGCACTCGCGTCTGTTCCCAGCAAGTACAGTGTATTGGACTGAAGAGAAGCTACTGTTCTTGTCAGTTTCCTAAGCAGAGTTGAACTAGATATGCCCCGTGTGTGTAGGAAGCACAGTTCTTTTGTTCTGAGCAAGCTCACTGTTCTGGCCCTATAGGAAACACAGGAGAGTAGAAGAGTGCTGTTTTCTCAAAAGCAGAGTGTGTTTCTTGCAAGGCGAGCTAGCGTTTGTTTCCCAGTCCTAAACGGAGTTGAATCCCATGCAGTTTCTGGTCCTACGAGCAGGAGTTGTTTTCTGCTAAGAAGAGTCACTATTGCGCTCCCATTGCCATACACAGTGCAAATAGCACTCGCGTCTGTTCCCAGCAAGTACAGTGTATTGGACTGAAGAGAAGCTACTGTTCTTGTCAGTTTCCTAAGCAGAGTTGAACTAGATATGCCCCGTGTGTGTAGGAAGCACAGTTCTTTTGTTCTGAGCAAGCTCACTGTTCTGGCCCTAGAGGAAACACAGGAGAGTAGAAGAGTGCTGTTTTCTCAAAAGCAGAGTGTGTTTCTTGCAAGGCGAGCTAGCGTTTGTTTCCCAGTCCTAAACGGAGTTGAATCCCATGCAGTTTCTGGTCCTACGAGCAAGAGTTGTTTTCTGCTAAGAAGAGTCACTATTGCGCTCCCATTGCCATACACAGTGCAAATAGCACTCGCGTCTGTTCCCAGCAAGTACAGTGTATTGGACTGAAGAGAAGCTACTGTTCTTGTCAGTTTCCTAAGCAGAGTTGAACTAGATATGCCCCGTGTGTGTAGGAAGCACAGTTCTTTTGTTCTGAGCAAGCTCACTGTTCTGGCCCTATAGGAAACACAGGAGAGTAGAAGAGTGCTGTTTTCTCAAAAGCAGAGTGTGTTTCTTGCAAGGCGAGCTAGCGTTTGTTTCCCAGTCCTAAACGGAGTTGAATCCCATGCAGTTTCTGGTCCTACGAGCAAGAGTTGTTTTCTGCTAAGAAGAGTCACTATTGCGCTCCCATTGCCATACACAGTGCAAATAGCACTCGCGTCTGTTCCCAGCAAGTACAGTGTAGTGGACTGAAGAGAAGCTACTGTTCTTGTCAGTTTCCTAAGCAGAGTTGAACTAGATATGCCCCGTGTGTGTAGGAAGCACAGTTCTTTTGTTCTGAGCAAGCTCACTGTTCTGGCCCTATAGGAAACACAGGAGAGTAGAAGAGTGCTGTTTTCTCAAAAGCAGAGTGTGTTTCTTGCAAGGCGAGCTAGCGTTTGTTTCCCAGTCCTAAACGGAGTTGAATCCCATGCAGTTTCTGGTCCTACGAGCAAGAGTTGTTTTCTGCTAAGAAGAGTCACTATTGCGCTCCCATTGCCATACACAGTGCAAATAGCACTCGCGTCTGTTCCCAGCAAGTACAGTGTAGTGGACTGAAGAGAAGCTACTGTTCTTGTCAGTTTCCTAAGCAGAGTTGAACTAGATATGCCCCGTGTGTGTAGGAAGCACAGTTCTTTTGTTCTGAGCAAGCTCACTCTTCTGGCCCTATAGGAAACACAGGAGAGTAGAAGAGTGCTGTTTTCTCAAAAGCAGAGTGTGTTTCTTGCAAGGCGAGCTAGCGTTTGTTTCCCAGTCCTAAACGGAGTTGAATCCCATGCAGTTTCTGGTCCTACGAGCAAGAGTTGTTTTCTGCTAAGAAGAGTCACTATTGCGCTCCCATTGCCATACACAGTGCAAATAGCACTCGCGTCTGTTCCCAGCAAGTACAGTGTATTGGACTGAAGAGAAGCTACTGTTCTTGTCAGTTTCCTAAGCAGAGTTGAACTAGATATGCCCCGTGTGTGTAGGAAGCACAGTTCTTTTGTTCTGAGCAAGCTCACTGTTCTGGCCCTATAGGAAACACAGGAGAGTAGAAGAGTGCTGTTTTCTCAAAAGCAGAGTGTGTTTCTTGCAAGGCGAGCTAGCGTTTGTTTCCCAGTCCTAAACGGAGTTGAATCCCATGCAGTTTCTGGTCCTACGAGCAAGAGTTGTTTTCTGCTAAGAAGAGTCACTATTGCGCTCCCATTGCCATACACAGTGCAAATAGCACTCGCGTCTGTTCCCAGCAAGGACAGTGTATTGGACTGAAGAGAAGCTACTGTTCTTGTCAGTTTCCTAAGCAGAGTTGAACTAGATATGCCCCGTGTGTGTAGGAAGCACAGTTCTTTTGTTCTGAGCAAGCTCACTGTTCTGGCCCTATAGGAAACACAGGAGAGTAGAAGAGTGCTGTTTTCTCAAAAGCAGAGTGTGTTTCTTGCAAGGCGAGCTAGCGTTTGTTTCCCAGTCCTAAACGGAGTTGAATCCCATGCAGTTTCTGGTCCTACGAGCAAGAGTTGTTTTCTGCTAAGAAGAGTCACTATTGCGCTCCCATTGCATTACACAGTGCAAATAGCACTCGCGTCTGTTCCCAGCAAGTACAGTGTATTGGACTGAAGAGAAGCTACTGTTCTTGTCAGTTTCCTAAGCAGAGTTGAACTAGATATGCCCCGTGTGTGTAGGAAGCACAGTTCTTTTGTTCTGAGCAAGCTCACTGTTCTGGCCCTATAGGAAACACAGGAGAGTAGAAGAGTGCTGTTTTCTCAAAAGCAGAGTGTGTTTCTTGCAAGGCGAGCTAGCGTTTGTTTCCCAGTCCTAAACGGAGTTGAATCCCATGCAGTTTCTGGTCCTACGAGCAAGAGTTGTTTTCTGCTAAGAAGAGTCACTATTGCGCTCCCATTGCCATACACAGTGCAAATAGCACTCGCGTCTGTTCCCAGCAAGTACAGTGTAGTGGACTGAAGAGAAGCTACTGTTCTTGTCAGTTTCCTAAGCAGAGTTGAACTAGATATGCCCCGTGTGTGTAGGAAGCACAGTTCTTTTGTTCTGAGCAAGCTCACTCTTCTGGCCCTATAGGAAACACAGGAGAGTAGAAGAGTGCTGTTTTCTCAAAAGCAGAGTGTGTTTCTTGCAAGGCGAGCTAGCGTTTGTTTCCCAGTCCTAAACGGAGTTGAATCCCATGCAGTTTCTGGTCCTACGAGCAAGAGTTGTTTTCTGCTAAGAAGAGTCACTATTGCGCTCCCATTGCCATACACAGTGCAAATAGCACTCGCGTCTGTTCCCAGCAAGTACAGTGTATTGGACTGAAGAGAAGCTACTGTTCTTGTCAGTTTCCTAAGCAGAGTTGAACTAGATATGCCCCGTGTGTGTAGGAAGCACAGTTCTTTTGTTCTGAGCAAGCTCACTGTTCTGGCCCTATAGGAAACACAGGAGAGTAGAAGAGTGCTGTTTTCTCAAAAGCAGAGTGTGTTTCTTGCAAGGCGAGCTAGCGTTTGTTTCCCAGTCCTAAACGGAGTTGAATCCCATGCAGTTTCTGGTCCTACGAGCAAGAGTTGTTTTCTGCTAAGAAGAGTCACTATTGCGCTCCCATTGCCATACACAGTGCAAATAGCACTCGCGTCTGTTCCCAGCAAGGACAGTGTATTGGACTGAAGAGAAGCTACTGTTCTTGTCAGTTTCCTAAGCAGAGTTGAACTAGATATGCCCCGTGTGTGTAGGAAGCACAGTTCTTTTGTTCTGAGCAAGCTCACTGTTCTGGCCCTATAGGAAACACAGGAGAGTAGAAGAGTGCTGTTTTCTCAAAAGCAGAGTGTGTTTCTTGCAAGGCGAGCTAGCGTTTGTTTCCCAGTCCTAAACGGAGTTGAATCCCATGCAGTTTCTGGTCCTACGAGCAAGAGTTGTTTTCTGCTAAGAAGAGTCACTATTGCGCTCCCATTGCCATACACAGTGCAAATAGCACTCGCGTCTGTTCCCAGCAAGTACAGTGTATTGGACTGAAGAGAAGCTACTGTTCTTGTCAGTTTCCTAAGCAGAGTTGAACTAGATATGCCCCGTGTGTGTAGGAAGCACAGTTCTTTTGTTCTGAGCAAGCTCACTGTTCTGGCCCTATAGGAAACACAGGAGAGTAGAAGAGTGCTGTTTTCTCAAAAGCAGAGTGTGTTTCTTGCAAGGCGAGCTAGCGTTTGTTTCCCAGTCCTAAACGGAGTTGAATCCCATGCAGTTTCTGGTCCTACGAGCAAGAGTTGTTTTCTGCTAAGAAGAGTCACTATTGCGCTCCCATTGCCATACACAGTGCAAATAGCACTCGCGTCTGTTCCCAGCAAGGACAGTGTATTGGACTGAAGAGAAGCTACTGTTCTTGTCAGTTTCCTAAGCAGAGTTGAACTAGATATGCCCCGTGTGTGTAGGAAGCACAGTTCTTTTGTTCTGAGCAAGCTCACTGTTCTGGCCCTATAGGAAACACAGGAGAGTAGAAGAGTGCTGTTTTCTCAAAAGCAGAGTGTGTTTCTTGCAAGGCGAGCTAGCGTTTGTTTCCCAGTCCTAAACGGAGTTGAATCCCATGCAGTTTCTGGTCCTACGAGCAAGAGTTGTTTTCTGCTAAGAAGAGTCACTATTGCGCTCCCATTGCCATACACAGTGCAAATAGCACTCGCGTCTGTTCCCAGCAAGTACAGTGTAGTGGACTGAAGAGAAGCTACTGTTCTTGTCAGTTTCCTAAGCAGAGTTGAACTAGATATGCCCCGTGTGTGTAGGAAGCACAGTTCTTTTTTTCTGAGCAAGCTCACTGTTCTGGCCCTATAGGAAACACAGGAGAGTAGAAGTGTGCTGTTTTCTCAAAAGCAGAGTGTGTTTCTTGCAAGGCGAGCTAGCGTTTGTTTCCCAGTCCTAAACGGAGTTGAATCCCATGCAGTTTCTGGTCCTACGAGCAAGAGTTGTTTTCTGCTAAGAAGAGTCACTATTGCGCTCCCATTGCCATACACAGTGCAAATAGCACTCGCGTCTGTTCCCAGCAAGTACAGTGTATTGGACTGAAGAGAAGCTACTGTTCTTGTCAGTTTCCTAAGCAGAGTTGAACTAGATATGCCCCGTGTGTGTAGGAAGCACAGTTCTTTTGTTCTGAGCAAGCTCACTGTTCTGGCCCTATAGGAAACACAGGAGAGTAGAAGAGTGCTGTTTTCTCAAAAGCAGAGTGTGTTTCTTGCAAGGCGAGCTAGCGTTTGTTTCCCAGTCCTAAACGGAGTTGAATCCCATGCAGTTTCTGGTCCTAAGAGCAAGAGTTGTTTTCTGCTAAGAAGAGTCACTATTGCGCTCCCATTGCCATACACAGTGCAAATAGCACTCGCGTCTGTTCCCAGCAAGTACAGTGTATTGGACTGAAGAGAAGCTACTGTTCTTGTCAGTTTCCTAAGCAGAGTTGAACTAGATATGCCCCGTGTGTGTAGGAAGCACAGTTCTTTTGTTCTGAGCAAGCTCACTGTTCTGGCCCTATAGGAAACACAGGAGAGTAGAAGAGTGCTGTTTTCTCAAAAGCAGAGTGTGTTTCTTGCAAGGCGAGCTAGCGTTTGTTTCCCAGTCCTAAACGGAGTTGAATCCCATGCAGTTTCTGGTCCTACGAGCAAGAGTTGTTTTCTGCTAAGAAGAGTCACTATTGCGCTCCCATTGCCATACACAGTGCAAATAGCACTGGCGTCTGTTCCCAGCAAGTAGAGTGTATTGGACTGAAGAGAAGCTACTGTTCTTGTCAGTTTCCTAAGCAGAGTTGAACTAGATATGCCCCGTGTGTGTAGGAAGCACAGTTCTTTTGTTCTGAGCAAGCTCACTGTTCTGGCCCTATAGGAAACACAGGAGAGTAGAAGAGTGCTGTTTTCTCAAAAGCAGAGTGTGTTTCTTGCAAGGCGAGCTAGCGTTTGTTTCCCAGTCCTAAACGGAGTTGAATCCCATGCAGTTTCTGGTCCTACGAGCAAGAGTTGTTTTCTGCTAAGAAGAGTCACTATTGCGCTCCCATTGCCATACACAGTGCAAATAGCACTCGCGTCTGTTCCCAGCAAGTACAGTGTATTGGACTGAAGAGAAGCTACTGTTCTTGTCAGTTTCCTAAGCAGAGTTGAACTAGATATGCCCCGTGTGTGTAGGAAGCACAGTTCTTTTGTTCTGAGCAAGCTCACTGTTCTGGCCCTATAGGAAACACAGGAGAGTAGAAGAGTGCTGTTTTCTCAAAAGCAGAGTGTGTTTCTTGCAAGGCGAGCTAGCGTTTGTTTCCCAGTCCTAAACGGAGTTGAATCCCATGCAGTTTCTGGTCCTACGAGCAAGAGTTGTTTTCTGCTAAGAAGAGTCACTATTGCGCTCCCATTGCCATACACAGTGCAAATAGCACTCGCGTCTGTTCCCAGCAAGTACAGTGTATTGGACTGAAGAGAAGCTACTGTTCTTGTCAGTTTCCTAAGCAGAGTTGAACTAGATATGCCCCGTGTGTGTAGGAAGCACAGTTCTTTTGTTCTGAGCAAGCTCACTGTTCTGGCCCTATAGGAAACACAGGAGAGTAGAAGAGTGCTGTTTTCTCAAAAGCAGAGTGTGTTTCTTGCAAGGCGAGCTAGCGTTTGTTTCCCAGTCCTAAACGGAGTTGAATCCCATGCAGTTTCTGGTCCTACGAGCAAGAGTTGTTTTCTGCTAAGAAGAGTCACTATTGCGCTCCCATTGCCATACACAGTGCAAATAGCACTCGCGTCTGTTCCCAGCAAGTACAGTGTATTGGACTGAAGAGAAGCTACTGTTCTTGTCAGTTTCCTAAGCAGAGTTGAACTAGATATGCCCCGTGTGTGTAGGAAGCACAGTTCTTTTGTTCTGAGCAAGCTCACTGTTCTGGCCCTATAGGAAACACAGGAGAGTAGAAGAGTGCTGTTTTCTCAAAAGCAGAGTGTGTTTCTTGCAAGGCGAGCTAGCGTTTGTTTCCCAGTCCTAAACGGAGTTGAATCCCATGCAGTTTCTGGTCCTACGAGCAAGAGTTGTTTTCTGCTAAGAAGAGTCACTATTGCGCTCCCATTGCCATACACAGTGCAAATAGCACTCGCGTCTGTTCCCAGCAAGTACAGTGTATTGGACTGAAGAGAAGCTACTGTTCTTGTCAGTTTCCTAAGCAGAGTTGAACTAGATATGCCCCGTGTGTGTAGGAAGCACAGTTCTTTTGTTCTGAGCAAGCTCACTGTTCTGGCCCTAGAGGAAACACAGGAGAGTAGAAGAGTGCTGTTTTCTCAAAAGCAGAGTGTGTTTCTTGCAAGGCGAGCTAGCGTTTGTTTCCCAGTCCTAAACGGAGTTGAATCCCATGCAGTTTCTGGTCCTACGAGCAAGAGTTGTTTTCTGCTAAGAAGAGTCACTATTGCGCTCCCATTGCCATACACAGTGCAAATAGCACTCGCGTCTGTTCCCAGCAAGTAGAGTGTATTGGACTGAAGAGAAGCTACTGTTCTTGTCAGTTTCCTAAGCAGAGTTGAACTAGATATGCCCCGTGTGTGTAGGAAGCACAGTTCTTTTGTTCTGAGCAAGCTCACTGTTCTGGCCCTATAGGAAACACAGGAGAGTAGAAGAGTGCTGTTTTCTCAAAAGCAGAGTGTGTTTCTTGCAAGGCGAGCTAGCGTTTGTTTCCCAGTCCTAAACGGAGTTGAATCCCATGCAGTTTCTGGTCCTACGAGCAAGAGTTGTTTTCTGCTAAGAAGAGTCACTATTGCGCTCCCATTGCCATACACAGTGCAAATAGCACTCGCGTCTGTTCCCAGCAAGTACAGTGTATTGGACTGAAGAGAAGCTACTGTTCTTGTCAGTTTCCTAAGCAGAGTTGAACTAGATATGCCCCGTGTGTGTAGGAAGCACAGTTCTTTTGTTCTGAGCAAGCTCACTGTTCTGGCCCTATAGGAAACACAGGAGAGTAGAAGAGTGCTGTTTTCTCAAAAGCAGAGTGTGTTTCTTGCAAGGCGAGCTAGCGTTTGTTTCCCAGTCCTAAACGGAGTTGAATCCCATGCAGTTTCTGGTCCTACGAGCAAGAGTTGTTTTCTGCTAAGAAGAGTCACTATTGCGCTCCCATTGCCATACACAGTGCAAATAGCACTCGCGTCTGTTCCCAGCAAGTACAGTGTATTGGACTGAAGAGAAGCTACTGTTCTTGTCAGTTTCCTAAGCAGAGTTGAACTAGATATGCCCCGTGTGTGTAGGAAGCACAGTTCTTTTGTTCTGAGCAAGCTCACTGTTCTGGCCCTATAGGAAACACAGGAGAGTAGAAGAGTGCTGTTTTCTCAAAAGCAGAGTGTGTTTCTTGCAAGGCGAGCTAGCGTTTGTTTCCCAGGCCTAAACGGAGTTGAATCCCATGCAGTTTCTGGTCCTACGAGCAAGAGTTGTTTTCTGCTAAGAAGAGTCACTATTGCGCTCCCATTGCCATACACAGTGCAAATAGCACTCGCGTCTGTTCCCAGCAAGTACAGTGTATTGGACTGAAGAGAAGCTACTGTTCTTGTCAGTTTCCTAAGCAGAGTTGAACTAGATATGCCCCGTGTGTGTAGGAAGCACAGTTCTTTTGTTCTGAGCAAGCTCACTGTTCTGGCCCTATAGGAAACACAGGAGAGTAGAAGAGTGCTGTTTTCTCAAAAGCAGAGTGTGTTTCTTGCAAGGCGAGCTAGCGTTTGTTTCCCAGTCCTAAACGGAGTTGAATCCCATGCAGTTTCTGGTCCTACGAGCAAGAGTTGTTTTCTGCTAAGAAGAGTCACTATTGCGCTCCCATTGCCATACACAGTGCAAATAGCACTCGCGTCTGTTCCCAGCAAGTACAGTGTATTGGACTGAAGAGAAGCTACTGTTCTTGTCAGTTTCCTAAGCAGAGTTGAACTAGATATGCCCCGTGTGTGTAGGAAGCACAGTTCTTTTGTTCTGAGCAAGCTCACTGTTCTGGCCCTATAGGAAACACAGGAGAGTAGAAGAGTGCTGTTTTCTCAAAAGCAGAGTGTGTTTCTTGCAAGGCGAGCTAGCGTTTGTTTCCCAGTCCTAAATGGAGTTGAATCCCATGCAGTTTCTGGTCCTACGAGCAAGAGTTGTTTTCTGCTAAGAAGAGTCACTATTGCGCTCCCATTGCCATACACAGTGCAAATAGCACTCGCGTCTGTTCCCAGCAAGGACAGTGTATTGGACTGAAGAGAAGCTACTGTTCTTGTCAGTTTCCTAAGCAGAGTTGAACTAGATATGCCCCGTGTGTGTAGGAAGCACAGTTCTTTTGTTCTGAGCAAGCTCACTGTTCTAGCCCTATAGGAAACACAGGAGAGTAGAAGAGTGCTGTTTTCTCAAAAGCAGAGTGTGTTTCTTGCAAGGCGAGCTAGCGTTTGTTTCCCAGTCCTAAACGGAGTTGAATCCCATGCAGTTTCTGGTCCTACGAGCAAGAGTTGTTTTCTGCTAAGAAGAGTCACTATTGCGCTCCCATTGCCATACACAGTGCAAATAGCACTCGCGTCTGTTCCCAGCAAGTACAGTGTATTGGACTGAAGAGAAGCTACTGTTCTTGTCAGTTTCCTAAGCAGAGTTGAACTAGATATGCCCCGTGTGTGTAGGAAGCACAGTTCTTTTGTTCTGAGCAAGCTCACTGTTCTGGCCCTATAGGAAACACAGGAGAGTAGAAGAGTGCTGTTTTCTCAAAAGCAGAGTGTGTTTCTTGCAAGGCGAGCTAGCGTTTGTTTCCCAGTCCTAAACGGAGTTGAATCCCATGCAGTTTCTGGTCCTAAGAGCAAGAGTTGTTTTCTGCTAAGAAGAGTCACTATTGCGCTCCCATTGCCATACACAGTGCAAATAGCACTC
>NW_026737877.1:0-30250 GCF_949786415.1 Peromyscus eremicus
GCTTCTCTTCTGTCCAATACACTGTACTTGCTGGGAACAGACGCGAGTGCTATTTGCACTGTGTATGGCAATGGGAGCGCAATAGTGACTCTTCTTAGCAGAAAACAACTCTTGCTCGTAGGACCAGAATCTGCATGGGATTCAACTCCGTTTAGGACTGGGAAACAAACGCTAGCTCGCCTTGCAAGAAACACACTCTGCTTTTGAGAAAACAGCACTCTTCTACTCTCCTGTGTTTCCTATAGGGCCAGAACAGTGAGCTTGCTCAGAACAAAAGAACTGTGCTTCCTACACACACGGGGCATATCTAGTTCAACTCTGCTTAGGAAACTGACCAGAACAGTAGCTTCTCTTCAGTCCAATACACTGTACTTGCTGGGAACAGACGCGAGTGCTATTTGCACTGTGTATGGCAATGGGAGCGCAATAGTGACTCTTCTTAGCAGAAAACAACTCTTGCTCCTGGACCAGAAACTGCATGGGATTCTACTCCGTTTAGGACTGGGAAACAAACGCTAGCTCGCCTTGCAAGAAACACACTCTGCTTTTGAGAAAACAGCACTCTTCTACTCTCCTGTGTTTCCTATAGGGCCAGAACAGTGAGCTTGCTCAGAACAAAAGAACTGTGCTTCCTACACACACGGGGCATATCTAGTTCAACTCTGCTTACGAAACTGACAAGAACAGTAGCTTCTCTTCAGTCCAATACACTGTACTTGCTGGGAACAGACGCGAGTGCTATTTGCACTGTGTATGGCAATGGGAGCGCAATAGTGACTCTTCTTAGCAGAAAACAACTCTTGCTCGTAGGACCAGAATCTGCATGGGATTCAACTCCGTTTAGGACTGGGAAACAAACGCTAGCTCGCCTTGCAAGAAACACACTCTGCTTTTGAGAAAACAGCACTCTTCTACTCTCCTGTGTTTCCTATAGGGCCAGAACATTGAGCTTGCTCAGAACAAAAGAACTGTGCTTCCTACACACACGGGGCATATCTAGTTCAACTCTGCTTAGGAAACTGACCAGAAAAGTAGCTTCTCTTCAGTCCAATACACTGTACTTGCTGGGAACAGACGCGAGTGCTATTTGCACTGTGTATGGCAATGGGAGCGCAATAGTGACTCTTCTTAGCAGAAAACAACTCTTGCTCGTAGGACCAGAATCTGCATGGGATTCAACTCCGTTTAGGACTGGGAAACAAACGCTAGCTCGCCTTGCAAGAAACACACTCTGCTTTTGAGAAAACAGCACTCTTCTACTCTCCTGTGTTTCCTATAGGGCCAGAACAGTGAGCTTGCTCAGAACAAAAGAACTGTGCTTCCTACACACACGGGGCATATCTAGTTCAACTCTGCTTAGGAAACTGACCAGAGCAGTAGCTTCTCTTCAGTCCAATACACTGTACTTGCTGGGAACAGACGCGAGTGCTATTTGCACTGTGTATGGCAATGGGAGCGCAATAGTGACTCTTCTTAGCAGAAAACAACTCTTGCTCGTAGGACCAGAATCTGCATGGGATTCAACTCCGTTTAGGACTGGGAAACAAACGCTAGCTCGCCTTGCAAGAAACACACTCTGCTTTTGAGAAAACAGCACTCTTCTACTCTCCTGTGTTTCCTATAGGGCCAGAACAGTGAGCTTGCTCCGAACAAAAGAACTGTGCTTCCTACACACACGGGGCATATCTAGTTCAACTCTGCTTAGGAAACTGACCAGAAAAGTAGCTTCTCTTCAGTCCAATACACTGTACTTGCTGGGAACAGACGCGAGTGCTATTTGCACTGTGTATGGCAATGGGAGCGCAATAGTGACTCTTCTTAGCAGAAAACAACTCTTGCTCGTAGGACCAGAATCTGCATGGGATTCAACTCCGTTTAGGACTGGGAAACAAACGCTAGCTCGCCTTGCAAGAAACACACTCTGCTTTTGAGAAAACAGCACTCTTCTACTCTCCTGTGTTTCCTATAGGGCCAGAACAGTGAGCTTGCTCAGAACAAAAGAACTGTGCTTCCTACACACACGGGGCATATCTAGTTCAACTCTGCTTAGGAAACTGACCAGAACAGTAGCTTCTCTTCAGTCCAATACACTGTACTTGCTGGGAACAGACGCGAGTGCTATTTGCACTGTGTATGGCAATGGGAGCGCAATAGTGACTCTTCTTAGCAGAAAACAACTCTTGCTCGTAGGACCAGAATCTGCATGGGATTCAACTCCGTTTAGGACTGGGAAACAAACGCTAGCTCGCCTTGCAAGAAACACACTCTGCTTTTGAGAAAACAGCACTCTTCTACTCTCCTGTGTTTCCTATAGGGCCAGAACAGTGAGCTTGCTCAGAACAAAAGAACTGTGCTTCCTACACCCACGGGGCATATCGAGTTCAACTCTGCTTAGGAAACTGACAAGAACAGTAGCTTCTCTTCAGTCCAATACACTGTACTTGCTGGGAACAGACGCGAGTGCTATTTGCACTGTGTATGGCAATGGGAGCGCAATAGTGACTCTTCTTAGCAGAAAACAACTCTTGCTCGTAGGACCAGAAACTGCATGGGATTCAACTCCGTTTAGGACTGGGAAACAAACTCTAGCTCGCCTTGCAAGAAACACACTCTGCTTTTGAGAAAACAGCACTCTTCTACTCTCCTGTGTTTCCTATAGGGCCAGAACAGTGAGCTTGCTCAGAACAAAAGAACTGTGCTTCCTACACACACGGGGCATATCTAGTTCAACTCTGCTTAGGAAACTGACCAGAACAGTAGCTTCTCTTCAGTCCAATACACTGTACTTGCTGGGAACAGACGCGAGTGCTATTTGCACTGTGTATGGCAATGGGAGCGCAATAGTGACTCTTCTTAGCAGAAAACAACTCTTGCTCGTAGGACCAGAAACTGCATGGGATTCAACTCCGTTTAGGACTGGGAAACAAACGCTAGCTCGCCTTGCAAGAAACACACTCTGCTTTTGAGAAAACAGCACTCTTCTACTCTCCTGTGTTTCCTATAGGGCCAGAACAGTGAGCTTGCTCAGAACAAAAGAACTGTGCTTCCTACACACACGGGGCATATCTAGTTCAACTCTGCTTAGGAAACTGACCAGAACAGTAGCTTCTCTTCAGTCCAATACACTGTACTTGCTGGGAACAGACGCGAGTGTTATTTGCACTGTGTATGGCAATGGGAGCACAATAGTGACTCTTCTTAGCAGAAAACAACTCTTGCTCGTAGGACCAGAAACTGCATGGGATTCAACTCCGTTTAGGACTGGGAAACAAACGCTAGCTCGCCTTGCAAGAAACACACTCTGCTTTTGAGAAAACAGCACTCTTCTACTCTCCTGTGTTTCCTATAGGGCCAGAACAGTGAGCTTGCTCAGAACAAAAGAACTGTGCTTCCTACACACACGGGGCATATCTAGTTCAACTCTGCTTAGGAAACTGACCAGAACAGTAGCTTCTCTTCAGTCCAATACACTGTACTTGCTGGGAACAGACGCGAGTGCTATTTGCACTGTGTATGGCAATGGGAGCGCAATAGTGACTCTTCTTAGCAGAAAACAACTCTTGCTCATAGGACCAGAACCTGCATGGGATTCAACTCCGTTTAGGAATGGGAAACAAACCCTAGATCGCCTTGCACGAAACACACTCTGCTTTTGAGAAAACAGCACTCTTCTACTCTCCTGTGTTTCCTATAGGGCCAGAACAGTGAGCTTGCTCAGAACAAAAGAACTGTGCTTCCTACACACACGGGCCATATCTAGTTCAACTCTGCTTAGGAAACTGACCAGAACAGTAGCTTCTCTTCAGTCCAATACACTGTACTTGCTGGGAACAGACGCGAGTGCTATTTGCACTGTGTATGGCAATGGGAGCGCAATAGTGACTCTTCTTAGCAGAAAACAACTCTTGCTCGTAGGACCAGAAACTGCATGGGATTCAACTCCGTTTAGGACTGGGAAACAAACGCTAGCTCGCCTTGCAAGAAACACACTCTGCTTTTGAGAAAACAGCACTCTTCTACTCTCCTGTGTTTCCTATAGGGCCAGAACAGTGAGCTTGCTCAGAACAAAAGAACTGTGCTTCCTACACACACGGGCCATATCTAGTTCAACTCTGCTTAGAAAACAAACCAGAACAGTAGCTTCTCTTCAGTCCAATACACTGTACTTGCTGGGAACAGACGCGAGTGCTATTTGCACTGTGTATGGCAATGGGAGCGCAATAGTGACTCTTCTTAGCAGAAAACAACTCTTGCTCGTAGGACCAGAAACTGCATGGGATTCAACTCCGTTTAGGACTGGGAAACAAACTCTAGCTCGACTTGCAAGAAACACACTCTGCTTTTGAGAAAACAGCACTCTTCTACTCTCCTGTGTTTCCTATAGGGCCAGAACAGTGAGCTTGCTCAGAACAAAAGAACTGTGCTTCCTACACACACGGGGCATATCTAGTTCAACTCTGCTTAGAAAACAAACCAGAACAGTAGCTTCTCTTCAGTCCAATACACTGTACTTGCTGGGAACAGACACGAGTGCTATTTGCACTGTGTATGGCAATGGGAGCGCAATAGTGACTCTTCTTAGCAGAAAACAACTCTTGCTCGTAGGACCAGAAACTGCATGGGATTCAACTCCTTTTAGGACTGGGAAAGAAACGCTAGATCGCCTTGCAAGAAACACACTCTGCTTTTGAGAAAACAGCACTCTTCTACTCTCCTGTGTTTCCTATAGGGCCAGAACAGTGAGCTTGCTCAGAACAAAAGAACTGTGCTTCCTACACACACGGGGCATATCTAGTTCAACTCTGCTTAGAAAACAAACCAGAACAGTAGCTTCTCTTCAGTCCAATACACTGTACTTGCTGGGAACAGACACGAGTGCTATTTGCACTGTGTATGGCAATGGGAGCGCAATAGTGACTCTTCTTAGCAGAAAACAACTCTTGCTCGTAGGACCAGAAACTGCATGGGATTCAACTCCGTTTAGGACTGGGAAACAAACGCTAGCTCGCCTTGCAAGAAACACACTCTGCTTTTGAGAAAACAGCACTCTTCTACTCTCCTGTGTTTCCTATAGGGCCAGAACAGTGAGCTTGCTCAGAACAAAAGAACTGTGCTTCCTACACACACGGGGCATATCTAGTTCAACTCTGCTTAGGAAACTGACAAGAACAGTAGCTTCTCTTCAGTCCAATACACTGTACTTGCTGGGAACAGACGCGAGTGCTATTTGCACTGTGTATGGCAATGGGAGCGCAATAGTGACTCTTCTTAGCAGAAAACAACTCTTACTCGTAGGACGAGAATCTGCATGGGATTCAACTCCCTTTAGGACTGGGAAACAAACGCTAGCTCGCCTTGCAAGAAACACACTCTGCTTTTGAGAAAACAGCACTCTTCTACTCTCCTGTGTTTCCTATAGGGCCAGAACAGTGAGCTTGCTCAGAACAAAAGAACTGTGCTTCCTACACACACGGGGCATATCTAGTTCAACTCTGCTTAGGAAACTGACAAGAACAGTAGCTTCTCTTCAGTCCAATACACTGTACTTGCTGGGAACAGACGTGAGTGCTATTTGCACTGTGTATGGCAATGGGAGCGCAATAGTGACTCTTCTTAGCAGAAAACAACTCTTGCTCCTGGACCAGAAACTGCATGGGATTCAAGTCCGTTTAGGACTGGGAAACAAACGCTAGCTCGCCTTGCAAGAAACACACTCTGCTTTTGAGAAAACAGCACTCTTCTACTCTCCTGTGTTTCCTATAGGGCCAGAACAGTGAGCTTGCTCAGAACAAAAGAACTGTGCTTCCTTCACACACGGGCCATATCTAGTTCAACTCTGCTTAGGAAACTGACAAGAACAGTAGCTTCTCTTCAGTCCAATACACTGTACTTGCTGGGAACAGACACGAGTGCTATTTGCACTGTGTATGGCAATGGGAGCTCAATAGTGACTCTTCTTAGCAGAAAACAACTCTTGCTCGTAGGAGCAGAAACTGCATGGGATTCAACTCCGTTTAGGACTGGGAAACAAACGCTAGCTCGCCTTGCAAGAAACACACTCTGCTTTTGAGAAAACAGCACTCTTCTACTCTCCTGTGTTTCCTATAGGGCCAGAACAGTGAGCTTGCTCAGAACAAAAGAACTGTGCTTCCTACACACACGGGGCATATCTAGTTCAACTCTGCTTAGGAAACTGACCAGAACAGTAGCTTCTCTGCAGTCCAATACACTGTACTTGCTGGGAACAGACGCGAGTGCTATTTGCACTGTGTATGGCAATGGGAGCACAATAGTGACTCTTCTTAGCAGAAAACAACTCTTGCTCCTAGGAGCAGAAACTGCATGGGATTCAACTCCGTTTAGGACTGGGAAACAAACGCTAGCTCGCCTTGCAAGAAACACACTCTGCTTTTGAGAAAACAGTACTCTTCTACTCTCCTGTGTTTCCTATAGGGCCAGAACATTGAGCTTGCTCAGAACAAAAGAACTGTGCTTCCTACACACACGGGGCATATCTAGTTCAACTCTGCTTAGGAAACTGACAAGAACAGTAGCTTCTCTTCAGTCCAATACACTGTACTTGCTGGGAACAGACGCGAGTGCTATTTGCACTGTGTATGGCAATGGGAGCGCAATAGTGACTCTTCTTAGCAGAAAACAACTCTTGCTCCTGGACCAGAAACTGCATGGGATTCTACTCCGTTTAGGACTGGGAAACAAACGCTAGCTCGCCTTGCAAGAAACACACTCTGCTTTTGAGAAAACAGCACTCTTCTACTCTCCTGTGTTTCCTATAGGGCCAGAACAGTGAGCTTGCTCAGAACAAAAGAACTGTGCTTCCTACACACACGGGCCATATCTAGTTCAACTCTGCTTAGGAAACTGACAAGAACAGTAGCTTCTCTTCAGTCCAATACACTGTACTTGCTGGGAACAGACGCGAGTGCTATTTGCACTGTGTATGGCAATGGGAGTGCAATAGTGACTCTTCTTAGCAGAAAACAACTCTTGCTCGTAGAACCAGAAACTGCATGGGATTCAACTCCGTTTAGGACTGGGAAACAAACGCTAGCTCGCCTTGCAAGAAACACACTCTGCTTTTGAGAAAACAGCACTCTTCTACTCTCCTGTGTTTCCTATAGGGCCAGAACAGTGAGCTTGCTCCGAACAAAAGAACTGTGCTTCCTACACACACGGGGCATATCTAGTTCAACTCTGCTTAGGAAACTGACCAGAACAGTAGCTTCTCTTCAGTCCAATACACTGTACTTGCTGGGAACAGACGCGAGTGCTATTTGCACTGTGTATGGCAATGGGAGCGCAATAGTGACTCTTCTTAGCAGAAAACAACTCTTGCTCCTGGACCAAAAAATGCATGGGATTCTACTCCGTTTAGGACTGGGAAACAAACGCTAGCTCGCCTTGCAAGAAACACACTCTGCTTTTGAGAAAACAGCACTCTTCTACTCTCCTGTGTTTCCTAAAAGGGCCAGAACAGTGAGCTTGCTCAGAACAAAAGAACTGTGCTTCCTACACACACGGGCCATATCTAGTTCAACTCTGCTTAGGAAACTGACCAGAACAGTAGCTTCTTTTCAGTCCAATACACTGTACTTGCTGGGAACAGACGCGAGTGCTATTTGCACTGTGTATGGCAATGGGAGCGCAATAGTGACTCTTCTTAGCAGAAAATAACTCTTGCTCGTAGGACCAGAAACTGCATGGGATTCAACTCCGTTTAGGACTGGGAAACAAACGCTAGCTCACCTTGCAAGAAACACACTCTGCTTTTGAGAAAACAGCACTCTTCTACTCTCCTGTGTTTCCTATAGGGCCAGAACAGTGAGCTTGCTCAGAACAAAAGAACTGTGCTTCCTACACACACGGGGCATATCTAGTTCAACTCTGCTTAGGAAACTGACCAGAACAGTAGCTTCTCTTCAGTCCAATACACTGTACTTGCTGGGAACAGACGCGAGTGCTATTTGCACTGTGTATGGCAATGGGAGCGCAATAGTGACTCTTCTTAGCAGAAAACAACTCTTGCTCCTGGACCAGAAACTGCATGGGATTCTACTCCGTTTAGGACTGGGAAACAAACGCTAGCTCGCCTTGCAAGAAACACACTCTGCTTTTGAGAAAACAGCACTCTTCTACTCTCCTGTGTTTCCTATAGGGCCAGAACAGTGAGCTTGCTCAGAACAAAAGAACTGTGCTTCCTACACACACGGGCCATATCTAGTTCAACTCTGCTTAGGAAACTGACAAGAACAGTAGCTTCTCTTCAGTCCAATACACTGTACTTGCTGGGAACAGACGCGAGTGCTATTTGCACTGTGTATGGCAATGGGAGCGCAATAGTGACTCTTCTTAGCAGAAAACAACTCTTGCTCGTAGAACCAGAAACTGCATGGGATTCAACTCCGTTTAGGACTGGGAAACAAACGCTAGCTCGCCTTGCAAGAAACACACTCTGCTTTTGAGAAAACAGCACTCTTCTACTCTCCTGTGTTTCCTATACGGCCAGAACAGTGAGCTTGCTCAGAACAAAAGAACTGTGCTTCCTACACACACGGGGCATATCTAGTTCAACTCTGCTTAGGAAACTGACCAGAACAATAGCTTCTCTTCAGTCCAATACACTGTACTTGCTGGGAACAGACGCGAGTGCTATTTGCACTGTGTATGGCAATGGGAGCACAATAGTGACTCTTCTTAGCAGAAAACAACTCTTGCTCGTAGGACCAGAAAATGCATGGGATTCTACTCCGTTTAGGACTGGGAAACAAACGCTAGCTCGCCTTGCAAGAAACACACTCTGCTTTTGAGAAAACAGCACTCTTCTACCCTCCTGTGTTTCCTATAGGGCCAGAACAGTGAGCTTGCTCAGAACAAAAGAACTGTGCTTCCTACACACACGGGGCATATCTAGTTCAACTCTGCTTAGGAAACTGACCAGAACAGTAGCTTCTCTTCAGTCCAATACACTGTACTTGCTGGGAACAGACGCGAGTGCTATTTGCACTGTGTATGGCAATGGGAGCGCAATAGTGACTCTTCTTAGCAGAAAACAACTCTTGCTCGTAGGACCAGAATCTGCATGGGATTCAACTCCGTTTAGGACTGGGAAACAAACGCTAGCTCGCCTTGCAAGAAACACACTCTGCTTTTGAGAAAACAGCACTCTTCTACTCTCCTGTGTTTCCTATAGGGCCAGAACAGTGAGCTTGCTCAGAACAAAAGAACTGTGCTTCCTACACACACGGGGCATATCTAGTTCAACTCTGCTTAGGAAACTGACCAGAACAGTAGCTTCTCTTCAGTCCAATACACTGTACTTGCTGGGAACAGACGCGAGTGCTATTTGCACTGTGTATGGCAATGGGAGCGCAATAGTGACTCTTCTTAGCAGAAAACAACTCTTGCTCATAGGACCAGAAACTGCATGGGATTCAACTCCGTTTAGGACTGGGAAACAAACGCTAGCTCGCCTTGCAAGAAACACACTCTGCTTTTGAGAAAGCAGCACTCTTCGACTCTCCTGTGTTTCCTATAGGGCCAGAACAGTGAGCTTGTTCAGAACAAAAGAACTGTGCTTCCTACACACACGGGGCATATCTAGTTCAACTCTGCTTAGGAAACTGACCAGAACAGTAGCTTCTCTTCAGTCCAATACACTGTACTTGCTGGGAACAGACGGGAGTGCTATTTGCACTGTGTATGGCAATGGGAGCGCAATAGTGACTCTTCTTAGCAGAAAACAACTCTTGCTCATAGGACCAGAAACTGCATGGGATTCAACTCCGTTTAGGACTGGGAAACAAACGCTAGCTCGCCTTGCAAGAAACACACTCTGCTTTTGAGAAAACAGCACTCTTCTACTCTCCTGTGTTTCCTATAGGGCCAGAACAGTGAGCTTGCTCAGAACAAAAGAACTGTGCTTCCTACACCCGGGGCATATCTAGTTCAACTCTGCTTAGGAAACTGACCAGAACAGTAGCTTCTCTTCAATAAAATACACTGTACTTGCTGGGAACAGACGCGAGTGCTATTTGCACTGTGTATGGCAATGGGAGCGCAATAGTGACTCTTCTTAGCAGAAAACAACTCTTGCTCGTAGGACCAGAATCTGCATGGGATTCAACTCCGTTTAGGACTGGGAAACAAACGCTAGCTCGCCTTGCAAGAAACACACTCTGCTTTTGAGAAAACAGCACTCTTCTACTCTCCTGTGTTTCCTATAGGGCCAGAACAGTGAGCTTGTTCAGAACAAAAGAACTGTGCTTCCTACACACACGGGGCATATCTAGTTCAACTCTGCTTAGGAAACTGACCAGAACAGTAGCTTCTCTTCAGTCCAATACACTGTACTTGCTGGGAACAGACGCGAGTGCTATTTGCACTGTGTATGGCAATGGGAGCGCAATAGTGACTCTTCTTAGCAGAAAACAACTCTTGCTCGTAGACCAGAAACTGCATGGGATTCAACTCCGTTTAGGACTGGGAAACAAACGCTAGCTCGCCTTGCAAGAAACACACTCTGCTTTTGAGAAAACAGCACTCTTCTACTCTCCTGTGTTTCCTATAGGGCCAGAACAGTGAGCTTGCTCAGAACAAAAGAACTGTGCTTCCTACACACACGGGGCATATCTAGTTCAACTCTGCTTAGGAAACTGACCAGAACAGTAGCTTCTCTTCAGTCCAATACACTGTACTTGCTGGGAACAGACGCGAGTGCTATTTGCACTGTGTATGGCAATGGGAGCGCAATAGTGACTCTTCTTAGCAGAAAACAACTCTTGCTCGTAGGACCATAAACTGCATGGGATTCAAGTCCCTTTAGGACTGGGAAACAAACGCTAGCTCGCCTTGCAAGAAACACACTCTGCTTTTGAGAAAACAGCACTCTTCTACTCTCCTGTGTTTCCTATAGGGCCAGAACAGTGAGCTTGCTCAGAACAAAAGAACTGTGCTTCCTACACACACGGGCCATATCTAGTTCAACTCTGCTTAGGAAACTGACAAGAACAGTAGCTTCTCTTCAGTCCATACACTGTACTTGCTGGGAACAGACGCGAGTGCTATTTGCACTGTGTATGGCAATGGGAGCGCAATAGTGACTCTTCTTAGCAGAAAACAACTCTTGCTCGTAGGACCAGAAACTGCATGGGATTCAACTCCGTTTAGGACTGGGAAACAAACGCTAGCTCGCCTTGCAAGAAACACACTCTGCTTTTGAGAAAACAGCACTCTTCTACTCTCCTGTGTTTCCTATAGGGCCAGAACAGTGAGCTTGCTCAGAACAAAAGAACTGTGCTTCCTACACACACGGGGCATATCTAGTTCAACTCTGCTTAGGAAACTGACCAGAACAGTAGCTTCTCTTCAGTCCAATACACTGTACTTGCTGGGAACAGACGCGAGTGCTATTTGCACTGTGTATGGCAATGGGAGCGCAATAGTGACTCTTCTTAGCAGAAAACAACTCTTGCTCGTAGGACCAGAAACTGCATGGGATTCAACTCCGTTTAGGACTGGGAAACAAACGCTAGCTCGCCTTGCAAGAAACACACTCTGCTTTTGAGAAAACAGCACTCTTCTACTCTCCTGTGTTTCCTATAGGGCCAGAACAGTGAGCTTGCTCAGAACAAAAGAACTGTGCTTCCTACACACACGGGGCATATCTAGTTCAACTCTGCTTAGGAAACTGACCAGAACAGTAGCTTCTCTTCAGTCCAATACACTGTACTTGCTGGGAACAGACGCGAGTGCTATTTGCACTGTGTATGGCAATGGGAGCGCAATAGTGACTCTTCTTAGCAGAAAACAACTCTTGCTCGCAGGACCAGAAACTGCATGGGATTCAACTCCGTTTAGGACTGGGAAACAAACGCTAGCTCGCCTTGCAAGAAACACACTCTGCTTTTGAGAAAACAGCACTCTTCTACTCTCCTGTGTTTCCTATAGGGCCAGAGCAGTGAGCTTGCTCAGAACAAAAGAACTGTGCTTCCTACACACACGGGGCATATCTTGTTCAACTCTGCTTAGGAAACTGACCAGAACAGTAGCTTCTCTTCAGTCCAATACACTGTACTTGCTGGGAACAGACGCGAGTGCTATTTGCACTGTGTATGGCAATGGGAGCGCAATAGTGACTCTTCTTAGCAGAAAACAACTCTTGCTCGTAGGACCAGAAACTGCATGGGATTCAACTCCTTTTAGGACTGGGAAACAAACGCTAGCTCGCCTTGCAAGAAACACACTCTGCTTTTGAGAAAACAGCACTCTTCTACTCTCCTGTGTTTCCTATAGGGCCAGAACAGTGAGCTTGCTCAGAACAAAAGAACTGTGCTTCCTACACACACGGGGCATATCTAGTTCAACTCTGCTTAGGAAACTGACCAGAACAGTAGCTTCTCTTCAGTCCAATACACTGTACTTGCTGGGAACAGACGCGAGTGCTATTTGCACTGTGTATGGCAATGGGAGCGCAATAGTGACTCTTCTTAGCAGAAAACAACTCTTGCTCATAGGACCAGAATCTGCATGGGATTCAACTCCGTTTAGGACTGGGAAACAAACGCTAGCTCGCCTTGCAAGAAACACACTCTGCTTTTGAGAAAACAGCACTCTTCTACTGTCCTGTGTTTCCTATAGGGCCAGAACAGTGAGCTTGCTCAGAACAAAAGAACTGTGCTTCCTACACACACGGGGCATATCTAGTTCAACTCTGCTTAGGAAACTGACCAGAACAGTAGCTTCTCTTCAGTCCAATACACTGTACTTGCTGGAACAGACGCGAGTGCTATTTGCACAGTGTATGGCAATGGGAGCGCAATAGTGACTCTTCTTAGCAGAAAACAACTCTTGCTCGTAGGACCAGAATCTGCATGGGATTCAACTCCGTTTAGGACTGGGAAACAAAGGCTAGCTCGCCTTGCAAGAAACACACTCTGCTTTTGAGAAAACAGCACTCTTCTACTCTCCTGTGTTTCCTATAGGGCCAGAACAGTGAGCTTGCTCAGAACAAAAGAACTGTGCTTCCTACACACACGGGGCATATCTAGTTCAACTCTGCTTAGGAAACTGACCAGATCAGTAGCTTCTCTTCAGTCCAATACACTGTACTTGCTGGGAACAGACGCGAGTGCTATTTGCACTGTGTATGGCAATGGGAGCGCAATAGTGACTCTTCTTAGCAGAAAACAACTCTTGCTCGTAGGACCAGAAACTGCATGGGATTCAACTCTGTTTAGGACTGGGAAACAAACGCTAGCTCGCCTTGCAAGAAACACACTCTGCTTTTGAGAAAACAGCACTCTTCTACTCTCCTGTGTTTCCTATAGGGCCAGAACAGTGAGCTTGCTCAGAACAAAAGAACTGTGCTTCCTACACACACGGGGCATATCTAGTTCAACTCTGCTTAGGAAACTGACCAGAACAGTAGCTTCTCTTCAGTCCAATACACTGTACTTGCTGGGAACAGACGCGAGTGCTATTTGCACTGTGTATGGCAATGGGAGCGCAATAGTGACTCTTCTTAGCAGAAAACAACTCTTGCTCGTAGGACCAGAATCTGCATGGGATTCAACTCTGTTTAGGACTGGGAAACAAACGCTAGCTCGCCTTGCAAGAAACACACTCTGCTTTTGAGAAAACAGCACTCTTCTACTCTCCTGTGTTTCCTATAGGGCCAGAACATTGAGCTTGCTCAGAACAAAAGAACTGTGCTTCCTACACACACGGGGCATATCTAGTTCAACTCTGCTTAGGAAACTGACCAGAACAGTAGCTTCTCTTCAGTCCAATTCACTGTACTTGCTGGGAACAGACGCGAGTGCTATTTGCACTGTGTATGGCAATGGGAGCGCAATAGTGACTCTTCTTAGCAGAAAACAACTCTTGCTCGTAGGACCAGAAACTGCATGGGATTCAACTCCGTTTAGGACTGGGAAACAAACGCTAGCTCGCCTTGCAAGAAACACACTCTGCTTTTGAGAAAACAGCACTCTTCTACTCTCCTGTGTTTCCTATAGGGCCAGAACAGTGAGCTTGCTCCGAACAAAAGAACTGTGCTTCCTACACACACGGGGCATATCTAGTTCAACTCTGCTTAGGAAACTGACCAGAACAGTAGCTTCTCTTCAGTCCAATACACTGTACTTGCTGGGAACAGACGCGAGTGCTATTTGCACTGTGTATGGCAATGGGAGCGCAATAGTGACTCTTCTTAGCAGAAAACAACTCTTGCTCGTAGGACCAGAAACTGCATGGGATTCAACTCCGTTTAGGACTGGGAAACAAACGCTAGCTCGCCTTGCAAGAAACACACTCTGCTTTTGAGAAAACAGCACTCTTCTACTCTCCTGTGTTTCCTATAGGGCCAGAACAGTGAGCTTGCTCAGAACAAAAGAACTGTGCTTCCTACACACACGGGGCATATCTAGTTCAACTCTGCTTAGGAAACTGACCAGAACAGTAGCTTCTCTTCAGTCCAATACACTGTACTTGCTGGGAACAGACGCGAGTGCTATTTGCACTGTGTATGGCAATGGGAGCGCAATAGTGACTCTTCTTAGCAGAAAACAACTCTTGCTCGTAGGACCAGAAACTGCATGGGATTCAACTCCGTTTAGGACTGGGAAACAAACGCTAGCTCGCCTTGCAAGAAACACACTCTGCTTTTGAGAAAACAGCACTCTTCTACTCTCCTGTGTTTCCTATAAGGCCAGAACAGTGAGCTTGCTCAGAACAAAAGAACTGTGCTTCCTACACACACGGGGCATATCTAGTTCAACTCTGCTTAGGAAACTGACCAGAACAGTAGCTTCTCTTCAGTCCAATACACTGTACTTGCTGGGAACAGACGCGAGTGCTATTTGCACTGTGTATGGCAATGGGAGCGCAATAGTGACTCTTCTTAGCAGAAAACAACTCTTGCTCGTAGGACCAGAAACTGCATGGGATTCAACTCCGTTTAGGACTGGGAAACAAACGCTAGCTCGCCTTGCAAGAAACACACTCTGCTTTTGAGAAAACAGCACTCTTCTACTGTCCTGTGTTTCCTATAGGGCCAGAACAGTGAGCTTGCTCAGAACAAAAGAACTGTGCTTCCTACACACACGGGGCATATCTAGTTCAACTCTGCTTAGGAAACTGACCAGAACAGTAGCTTCTCTTCAGTCCAATACACTGTACTTGCTGGGAACAGACGCGAGTGCTATTTGCACTGTGTATGGCAATGGGAGCGCAATAGTGACTCTTCTTAGCAGAAAACAACTCTTGCTCGTAGGACCAGAAACTGCATGGGATTCAACTCCGTTTAGGACTGGGAAACAAACGCTAGCTCGCCTTGCAAGAAACACACTCTGCTTTTGAGAAAACAGCACTCTTCTACTCTCCTGTGTTTCCTATAGGGCCAGAACAGTGAGCTTGCTCAGAACAAAAGAACTGTGCTTCCTACACACACGGGGCATATCTAGTTCAACTCTGCTTAGGAAACTGACCAGAACAGTAGCTTCTCTTCAGTCCAATACACTGTACTTGCTGGGAACAGACGCGAGTGCTATTTGCACTGTGTATGGCAATGGGAGCGCAATAGTGACTCTTCTTAGCAGAAAACAACTCTTGCTCGTAGGACCAGAAACTGCATGGGATTCAACTCCGTTTAGGACTGGGAAACAAACGCTAGCTCGCCTTGCAAGAAACACACTCTGCTTTTGAGAAAACAGCACTCTTCTACTCTCCTGTGTTTCCTATAGGGCCAGAACAGTGAGCTTGCTCAGAACAAAAGAACTGTGCTTCCTACACACACGGGGCATATCTAGTTCAACTCTGCTTAGGAAACTGACAAGAACAGTAGCTTCTCTTCAGTCCAATACACTGTACTTGCTGGGAACAGACGCGAGTGCTATTTGCACTGTGTATGGCAATGGGAGCGCAATAGTGACTCTTCTTAGCAGAAAACAACTCTTACTCGTAGGACCAGAATCTGCATGGGATTCAACTCCGTTTAGGACTGGGAAACAAACGCTAGCTCGCCTTGCAAGAAACACACTCTGCTTTTGAGAAAACAGCACTCTTCTACTCTCCTGTGTTTCCTATAGGGCCAGAACAGTGAGCTTGCTCAGAACAAAAGAACTGTGCTTCCTACACACACGGGGCATATCTAGTTCAACTCTGCTTAGGAAACTGACAAGAACAGTAGCTTCTCTTCAGTCCAATACACTGTACTTGCTGGGAACAGACGTGAGTGCTATTTGCACTGTGTATGGCAATGGGAGCGCAATAGTGACTCTTCTTAGCAGAAAACAACTCTTGCTCCTGGACCAGAAACTGCATGGGATTCAAGTCCGTTTAGGACTGGGAAACAAACGCTAGCTCGCCTTGCAAGAAACACACTCTGCTTTTGAGAAAACAGCACTCTTCTACTCTCCTGTGTTTCCTATAGGGCCAGAACAGTGAGCTTGCTCAGAACAAAAGAACTGTGCTTCCTACACACACGGGCCATATCTAGTTCAACTCTGCTTAGGAAACTGACAAGAACAGTAGCTTCTCTTCAGTCCAATACACTGTACTTGCTGGGAACAAACACGAGTGCTATTTGCACTGTGTATGGCAATGGGAGCTCAATAGTGACTCTTCTTAGCAGAAAACAACTCTTGCTCGTAGGAGCAGAAACTGCATGGGATTCAACTCCGTTTAGGACTGGGAAACAAACGCTAGCTCGCCTTGCAAGAAACACACTCTGCTTTTGAGAAAACAGCACTCTTCTACTCTCCTGTGTTTCCTATAGGGCCAGAACAGTGAGCTTGCTCAGAACAAAAGAACTGTGCTTCCTACACACACGGGGCATATCTAGTTCAACACTGCTTAGGAAACTGACCAGAACAGTAGCTTCTCTGCAGTCCAATACACTGTACTTGCTGGGAACAGACGCGAGTGCTATTTGCACTGTGTATGGCAATGGGAGCACAATAGTGACTCTTCTTAGCAGAAAACAACTCTTGCTCCTAGGAGCAGAAACTGCATGGGATTCAACTCCGTTTAGGACTGGGAAACAAACGCTAGCTCGCCTTGCAAGAAACACACTCTGCTTTTGAGAAAACAGTACTCTTCTACTCTCCTGTGTTTCCTATAGGGCCAGAACATTGAGCTTGCTCAGAACAAAAGAACTGTGCTTCCTACACACACGGGGCATATCTAGTTCAACTCTGCTTAGGAAACTGACAAGAACAGTAGCTTCTCTTCAGTCCAATACACTGTACTTGCTGGGAACAGACGCGAGTGCTATTTGCACTGTGTATGGCAATGGGAGCGCAATAGTGACTCTTCTTAGCAGAAAACAACTCTTGCTCCTGGACCAGAAACTGCATGGGATTCTACTCCGTTTAGGACTGGGAAACAAACGCTAGCTCGCCTTGCAAGAAACACACTCTGCTTTTGAGAAAACAGCACTCTTCTACTCTCCTGTGTTTCCTATAGGGCCAGAACAGTGAGCTTGCTCAGAACAAAAGAACTGTGCTTCCTACACACACGGGCCATATCTAGTTCAACTCTGCTTAGGAAACTGACAAGAACAGTAGCTTCTCTTCAGTCCAATACACTGTACTTGCTGGGAACAGACGCGAGTGCTATTTGCACTGTGTATGGCAATGGGAGCGCAATAGTGACTCTTCTTAGCAGAAAACAACTCTTGCTCTTAGAACCAGAAACTGCATGGGATTCAACTCCGTTTAGGACTGGGAAACAAACGCTAGCTCGCCTTGCAAGAAACACACTCTGCTTTTGAGAAAACAGCACTCTTCTACTCTCCTGTGTTTCCTATAGGGCCAGAACAGTGAGCTTGCTCCGAACAAAAGAACTGTGCTTCCTACACACACGGGGCATATCTAGTTCAACTCTGCTTAGGAAACTGACCAGAACAGTAGCTTCTCTTCAGTCCAATACACTGTACTTGCTGGGAACAGACGCGAGTGCTATTTGCACTGTGTATGGCAATGGGAGCGCAATAGTGACTCTTCTTAGCAGAAAACAACTCTTGCTCCTGGACCAGAAAATGCATGGGATTCTACTCCGTTTAGGACTGGGAAACAAACGCTAGCTCGCCTTGCAAGAAACACACTCTGCTTTTGAGAAAACAGCACTCTTCTACTCTCCTGTGTTTCCTAAAAGGGCCAGAACAGTGAGCTTGCTCAGAACAAAAGAACTGTGCTTCCTACACACACGGGGCATATCTAGTTCAACTCTGCTTAGGAAACTGACCAGAACAGTAGCTTCTTTTCAGTCCAATACACTGTACTTGCTGGGAACAGACGCGAGTGCTATTTGCACTGTGTATGGCAATGGGAGCGCAACAGTGACTCTTCTTAGCAGAAAACAACTCTTGCTCGTAGGACCAGAAACTGCATGGGATTCAACTCCGTTTAGGACTGGGAAACAAACGCTAGCTCACCTTGCAAGAAACACACTCTGCTTTTGAGAAAACAGCACTCTTCTACTCTCCTGTGTTTCCTATAGGGCCAGAACAGTGAGCTTGCTCAGAACAAAAGAACTGTGCTTCCTACACACACGGCCATATCTAGTTCAACTCTGCTTAGGAAACTGACAAGAACAGTAGCTTCTCTTCAGTCCAATACACTGTACTTGCTGGGAACAGACGCGAGTGCTATTTGCACTGTGTATGGCAATGGGAGCGCAATAGTGACTCTTCTTAGCAGAAAACAACTCTTGCTCGTAGAACCAGAAACTGCATGGGATTCAACTCCGTTTAGGACTGGGAAACAAACGCTAGCTCGCCTTGCAAGAAACACACTCTGCTTTTGAGAAAACAGCACTCTTCTACTCTCCTGTGTTTCCTATACGGCCAGAACAGTGAGCTTGCTCAGAACAAAAGAACTGTGCTTCCTACACACACGGGGCATATCTAGTTCAACTCTGCTTAGGAAACTGACCAGAACAGTAGCTTCTCTTCAGTCCAATACACTGTACTTGCTGGGAACAGACGCGAGTGTTATTTGCACTGTGTATGGCAATGGGAGCGCAATAGTGACTCTTCTTAGCAGAAAACAACTCTTGCTCCTGGACCAGAAAATGCATGGGATTCTACTCCGTTTAGGACTGGGAAACAAACGCTAGCTCGCCTTGCAAGAAACACACTCTGCTTTTGAGAAAACAGCACTCTTCTACTCTCCTGTGTTTCCTATAGGGCCAGAACAGTGAGCTTGCTCAGAACAAAAGAACTGTGCTTCCTACACACACGGGGCATATCTAGTTCAACTCTGCTTAGGAAACTGACCAGAACAGTAGCTTCTCTTCAGTCCAATACACTGTACTTGCTGGGAACAGACGCGAGTGCTATTTGCACTGTGTATGGCAATGGGAGCGCAATAGTGACTCTTCTTAGCAGAAAACAACTCTTGCTCGTAGGACCAGAATCTGCATGGGATTCAACTCCGTTTAGGACTGGGAAACAAACGCTAGCTCGCCTTGCAAGAAACACACTCTGCTTTTGAGAAAACAGCACTCTTCTACTCTCCTGTGTTTCCTATAGGGCCAGAACAGTGAGCTTGCTCAGAACAAAAGAACTGTGCTTCCTACACACACGGGGCATATCTAGTTCAACTCTGCTTAGGAAACTGACCAGAACAGTAGCTTCTCTTCAGTCCAATACACTGTACTTGCTGGGAACAGACGCGAGTGCTATTTGCACTGTGTATGGCAATGGGAGCGCAATAGTGACTCTTCTTAGCAGAAAACAACTCTTGCTCGTAGGACCAGAAACTGCATGGGATTCAACTCCGTTTAGGACTGGGAAACAAACGCTAGCTCGCCTTGCAAGAAACACACTCTGCTTTTGAGAAAACAGCACTCTTCTACTCTCCTGTGTTTCCTATAGGGCCAGAACAGTGAGCTTGCTCAGAACAAAAGAACTGTGCTTCCTACACACACGGGGCATATCTAGTTCAACTCTGCTTAGGAAACTGACCAGAACAGTAGCTTCTCTTCAGTCCAATACACTGTACTTGCTGGGAACAGACGCGAGTGCTATTTGCACTGTGTATGGCAATGGGAGCGCAATAGTGACTCTTCTTAGCAGAAATCAACTCTTGCTCGTAGGACCAGAAACTGCATGGGATTCAACTCCGTTTAGGACTGGGAAACAAACGCTAGCTCGCCTTGCAAGAAACACACTCTGCTTTTGAGAAAACAGCACTCTTCTACTCTCCTGTGTTTCCTATAGGGCCAGAACAGTGAGCTTGCTCAGAACAAAAGAACTGTGCTTCCTACACACACGGGGCATATCTAGTTCAACTCTGCTTAGGAAACTGACCAGAACAGTAGCTTCTCTTCAGTCCAATACACTGTACTTGCTGGGAACAGACGCGAGTGCTATTTGCACTGTGTATGGCAATGGGAGCGCAATAGTGACTCTTCTTAGCAGAAAACAACTCTTGCTCGTAGGACCAGAAACTGCATGGGATTCAACTCCGTTTAGGACTGGGAAACAAACGCTAGCTCGCCTTGCAAGAACCACACTCTGCTTTTGAGAAAGCAGCACTCTTCTACTCTCCTGTGTTTCCTATATTGCCAGAACAGTGAGCTTGCTCAGAACAAAAGAACTGTGCTTCCTACACACACGGGGCATATCTAGTTCAACTCTGCTTAGGAAACTGACCAGAACAGTAGCTTTTCTTCAGTCCAATACACTGTACTTGCTGGGAACAGACGGGAGTGCTATTTGCACTGTGTATGGCAATGGGAGCGCAATAGTGACTCTTCTTAGCAGAAAACAACTCTTGCTCGTAGGACCAGAATCTGCATGGGATTCAACTCCGTTTAGGACTGGGAAACAAACGCTAGCTCGCCTTGCAAGAAACACACTCTGCTTTTGAGAAAACAGCACTCTTCTACTCTCCTGTGTTTCCTATAGGGCCAGAACAGTGAGCTTGCTCAGAACAAAAGAACTGTGCTTCCTACACACACGGGGCATATCTAGTTCAACTCTGCTTAGGAAACTGACCAGAACAGTAGCTTCTCTTCAATCCAATACACTGTACTTGCTGGGAACAGACGCGAGTGCTATTTGCACTGTGTATGGCAATGGGAGCGCAATAGTGACTCTTCTTAGCAGAAAACAACTCTTGCTCCTGGACCAGAAACTGCATGGGATTCTACTCCGTTTAGGACTGGGAAACAAACGCTAGCTCGCCTTGCAAGAAACACACTCTGCTTTTGAGAAAACAGCACTCTTCTACTCTCCTGTGTTTCCTATAGGGCCAGAACAGTGAGCTTGCTCAGAACAAAAGAACTGTGCTTCCTACACACACGGGCCATATCTAGTTCAACTCTGCTTAGGAAACTGACAAGAACAGTAGCTTCTCTTCAGTCCAATACACTGTACTTGCTGGGAACAGACGCGAGTGCTATTTGCACTGTGTATGGCAATGGGAGCGCAATAGTGACTCTTCTTAGCAGAAAACAACTCTTGCTCGTAGAACCAGAAACTGCATGGGATTCAACTCCGTTTAGGACTGGGAAACAAACGCTAGCTCGCCTTGCAAGAAACACACTCTGCTTTTGAGAAAACAGCACTCTTCTACTCTCCTGTGTTTCCTATAGGGCCAGAACAGTGAGCTTGCTCCGAACAAAAGAACTGTGCTTCCTACACACACGGGGCATATCTAGTTCAACTCTGCTTAGGAAACTGACCAGAACAGTAGCTTCTCTTCAGTCCAATACACTGTACTTGCTGGGAACAGACGCGAGTGCTATTTGCACTGTGTATGGCAATGGGAGCGCAATAGTGACTCTTCTTAGCAGAAAACAACTCTTGCTCCTGGACCAGAAAATGCATGGGATTCTACTCCGTTTAGGACTGGGAAACAAACGCTAGCTCGCCTTGCAAGAAACACACTCTGCTTTTGAGAAAACAGCACTCTTCTACTCTCCTGTGTTTCCTAAAAGGGCCAGAACAGTGAGCTTGCTCAGAACAAAAGAACTGTGCTTCCTACACACACGGGGCATATCTAGTTCAACTCTGCTTAGGAAACTGACCAGAACAGTAGCTTCTTTTCAGTCCAATACACTGTACTTGCTGGGAACAGACGCGAGTGCTATTTGCACTGTGTATGGCAATGGGAGCGCAACAGTGACTCTTCTTAGCAGAAAACAACTCTTGCTCGTAGGACCAGAAACTGCATGGGATTCAACTCCGTTTAGGACTGGGAAACAAACGCTAGCTCACCTTGCAAGAAACACACTCTGCTTTTGAGAAAACAGCACTCTTCTACTCTCCTGTGTTTCCTATAGGGCCAGAACAGTGAGCTTGCTCAGAACAAAAGAACTGTGCTTCCTACACACACGGGGCATATCTAGTTCAACTCTGCTTAGGAAACTGACCAGAACAGTAGCTTCTCTTCAGTCCAATACACTGTACTTGCTGGGAACAGACGCGAGTGCTATTTGCACTGTGTTTGGCAATGGGAGCGCAATAGTGACTCTTCTTAGCAGAAAACAACTCTTGCTCCTGGACCAGAAACTGCATGGGATTCTACTCCGTTTAGGACTGGGAAACAAACTCTAGCTCGCCTTGCAAGAAACACACTCTGCTTTTGAGAAAACAGCACTCTTCTACTCTCCTGTGTTTCCTATAGGGCCAGAACAGTGAGCTTGCTCAGAACAAAAGAACTGTGCTTCCTACACACACGGGCCATATCTAGTTCAACTCTGCTTAGGAAACTGACAAGAACAGTAGCTTCTCTTCAGTCCAATACACTGTACTTGCTGGGAACAGACGCGAGTGCTATTTGCACTGTGTATGGCAATGGGAGCGCAATAGTGACTCTTCTTAGCAGAAAACAACTCTTGCTCGTAGAACCAGAAACTGCATGGGATTCAACTCCGTTTAGGACTGGGAAACAAACGCTAGCTCGCCTTGCAAGAAACACACTCTGCTTTTGAGAAAACAGCACTCTTCTACTCTCCTGTGTTTCCTATACGGCCAGAACAGTGAGCTTGCTCAGAACAAAAGAACTGTGCTTCCTACACACACGGGGCATATCTAGTTCAACTCTGCTTAGGAAACTGACCAGAACAGTAGCTTCTCTTCAGTCCAATACACTGTACTTGCTGGGAACAGACGCGAGTGTTATTTGCACTGTGTATGGCAATGGGAGCGCAATAGTGACTCTTCTTAGCAGAAAACAACTCTTGCTCCTGGACCAGAAAATGCATGGGATTCTACTCCGTTTAGGACTGGGAAACAAACGCTAGCTCGCCTTGCAAGAAACACACTCTGCTTTTGAGAAAACAGCACTCTTCTACTCTCCTGTGTTTCCTATAGTGCCAGAACAGTGAGCTTGCTCAGAACAAAAGAACTGTGCTTCCTACACACACGGGGCATATCTAGTTCAACTCTGCTTAGGAAACTGACCAGAACAGTAGCTTCTCTTCAGTCCAATACACTGTACTTGCTGGGAACAGACGCGAGTGCTATTTGCACTGTGTATGGCAATGGGAGCGCAATAGTGACTCTTCTTAGCAGAAAACAACTCTTGCTCGTAGGACCAGAATCTGCATGGGATTCAACTCCGTTTAGGACTGGGAAACAAACGCTAGCTCGCCTTGCAAGAAACACACTCTGCTTTTGAGAAAACAGCACTCTTCTACTCTCCTGTGTTTCCTATAGGGCCAGAACAGTGAGCTTGCTCAGAACAAAAGAACTGTGCTTCCTACACACACGGGGCATATCTAGTTCAACTCTGCTTAGGAAACTGACCAGAACAGTAGCTTCTCTTCAGTCCAATACACTGTACTTGCTGGGAACAGACGCGAGTGCTATTTGCACTGTGTATGGCAATGGGAGCGCAATAGTGACTCTTCTTAGCAGAAAACAACTCTTGCTCGTAGGACCAGAAACTGCATGGGATTCAACTCCGTTTAGGACTGGGAAACAAACGCTAGCTCGCCTTGCAAGAAACACACTCTGCTTTTGAGAAAACAGCACTCTTCTACTCTCCTGTGTTTCCTATAGGGCCAGAACAGTGAGCTTGCTCAGAACAAAAGAACTGTGCTTCCTACACACACGGGGCATATCTAGTTCAACTCTGCTTAGGAAACTGACCAGAACAGTAGCTTCTCTTCAGTCCAATACACTGTACTTGCTGGGAACAGACGCGAGTGCTATTTGCACTGTGTATGGCAATGGGAGCGCAATAGTGACTCTTCTTAGCAGAAAACAACTCTTGCTCATAGGACCAGAATCTGCATGGGATTCAACTCCGTTTAGGACTGGGAAACAAACGCTAGCTCGCCTTGCAAGAAACACACTCTGCTTTTGAGAAAACAGCACTCTTCTACTCTCCTGTGTTTCCTATAGGGCCAGAACATTGAGCTTGCTCAGAACAAAAGAACTGTGCTTCCTACACACACGGGGCATATCTAGTTCAACTCTGCTTAGGAAACTGACAAGAACAGTAGCTTCTCTTCAGTCCAATACACTGTACTTGCTGGGAACAGACGCGAGTGCTATTTGCACTGTGTATGGCAATGGGAGCGCAATAGTGACTCTTCTTAGCAGAAATCAACTCTTGCTCGTAGGACCAGAAACTGCATGGGATTCAACTCCGTTTAGGACTGGGAAACAAACGCTAGCTCGCCTTGCAAGAAACACACTCTGCTTTTGAGAAAACAGCACTCTTCTACTCTCCTGTGTTTCCTATAGGGCCAGAACAGTGAGCTTGCTCAGAACAAAAGAACTGTGCTTCCTACACACACGGGGCATATCTAGTTCAACTCTGCTTAGGAAACTGACCAGAACAGTAGCTTCTCTTCAGTCCAATACACTGTACTTGCTGGGAACAGACGCGAGTGCTATTTGCACTGTGTATGGCAATGGGAGCGCAATAGTGACTCTTCTTAGCAGAAAACAACTCTTGCTCGTAGGACCAGAAACTGCATGGGATTCAACTCCGTTTAGGACTGGGAAACAAACGCTAGCTCGCCTTGCAAGAACCACACTCTGCTTTTGAGAAAGCAGCACTCTTCTACTCTCCTGTGTTTCCTATATTGCCAGAACAGTGAGCTTGTTCAGAACAAAAGAACTGTGCTTCCTACACACACGGGGCATATCTAGTTCAACTCTGCTTAGGAAACTGACCAGAACAGTAGCTTTTCTTCAGTCCAATACACTGTACTTGCTGGGAACAGACGGGAGTGCTATTTGCACTGTGTATGGCAATGGGAGCGCAATAGTGACTCTTCTTAGCAGAAAACAACTCTTGCTCGTAGGACCAGAATCTGCATGGGATTCAACTCCGTTTAGGACTGGGAAACAAACGCTAGCTCGCCTTGCAAGAAACACACTCTGCTTTTGAGAAAACAGCACTCTTCTACTCTCCTGTGTTTCCTATAGGGCCAGAACAGTGAGCTTGCTCAGAACAAAAGAACTGTGCTTCCTACACACACGGGGCATATCTAGTTCAACTCTGCTTAGGAAACTGACCAGAACAGTAGCTTCTCTTCAATCCAATACACTGTACTTGCTGGGAACAGACGCGAGTGCTATTTGCACTGTGTATGGCAATGGGAGCGCAATAGTGACTCTTCTTAGCAGAAAACAACTCTTGCTCGTAGGACCAGAATCTGCATGGGATTCAACTCCGTTTAGGACTGGGAAACAAACGCTAGCTCGCCTTGCAAGAAACACACTCTGCTTTTGAGAAAACAGCACTCTTCTACTCTCCTGTGTTTCCTATAGGGCCAGAACAGTGAGCTTGCTCAGAACAAAAGAACTGTGCTTCCTACACACACGGGGCATATCTAGTTCAACTCTGCTTAGGAAACTGACCAGAACAGTAGCTTCTCTTCAGTCCAATACACTGTACTTGCTGGGAACAGACGCGAGTGCTATTTGCACTGTGTATGGCAATGGGAGCGCAATAGTGACTCTTCTTAGCAGAAAACAACTCTTGCTCGTAGGACCAGAATCTGCATGGGATTCAACTCCGTTTAGGACTGGGAAACAAACGCTAGCTCGCCTTGCAAGAAACACACTCTGCTTTTGAGAAAACAGCACTCTTCTACTCTCCTGTGTTTCCTATAGAGCCAGAACAGTGAGCTTGCTCAGAACAAAAGAACTGTGCTTCCTACACACACGGGGCATATCTAGTTCAACTCTGCTTAGGAAACTGACCAGAACAGTAGCTTCTCTTCAGTCCAATACACTGTACTTGCTGGGAACAGACACGAGTGCTATTTGCACTGTGTATGGCAATGGGAGCGCAATAGTGACTCTTCTTAGCAGAAAACAACTCTTGCTCGTAGGACCAGAAACTGCATGGGATTCAACTCCGTTTAGGACTGGGAAACAAACGCTAGCTCGCCTTGCAAGAAACACACTCTGCTTTTGAGAAAACAGCACTCTTCTACTCTCCTGTGTTTCCTATAGGGCCAGAACAGTGAGCTTGCTCAGAACAAAAGAACTGTGCTTCCTACACACACGGGGCATATCTAGTTCAACTCTGCTTAGGAAACTGACCAGAACAGTAGCTTCTCTTCAGTCCAATACACTGTACTTGCTAGGAACAGACGCGAGTGCTATTTGCACTGTGTATGGCAATGGGAGCGCAATAGTGACTCTTCTTAGCAGAAAACAACTCTTGCTCGCAGGACCAGAAACTGCATGGGATTCAACTCCGTTTAGGACTGGGAAACAAACGCTAGCTCGCCTTGCAAGAAACACACTCTGCTTTTGAGAAAACAGCACTCTTCTACTCTCCTGTGTTTCCTATAGGGCCAGAACAGTGAGCTTGCTCCGAACAAAAGAACTGTGCTTCCTACACACACGGGGCATATCTAGTTCAACTCTGCTTAGGAAACTGACCAGAACAGTAGCTTCTCTTCAGTCCAATACACTGTACTTGCTGGGAACAGACGCGAGTGCTATTTGCACTGTGTATGGCAATGGGAGCGCAATAGTGACTCTTCTTAGCAGAAAACAACTCTTGCTCGTAGGACCAGAAACTGCATGGGATTCAACTCCGTTTAGGACTGGGAAACAAACGCTAGCTCGCCTTGCAAGAAACACACTCTGCTTTTGAGAAAACAGCACTCTTCTACTCTCCTGTGTTTCCTATAGGGCCAGAACAGTGAGCTTGCTCAGAACAAAAGAACTGTGCTTCCTACACACACGGGGCATATCTAGTTCAACTCTGCTTAGGAAACTGACCAGAACAGTAGCTTCTCTTCAGTCCAATACACTGTACTTGCTGGGAACAGACGCGAGTGCTATTTGCACTGTGTATGGCAATGGGAGCGCAATAGTGACTCTTCTTAGCAGAAAACAACTCTTGCTCGTAGGACCAGAAACTGCATGGGATTCAACTCCGTTTAGGACTGGGAAACAAACGCTAGCTCGCCTTGCAAGAAACACACTCTGCTTTTGAGAAAACAGCACTCTTCTACTCTCCTGTGTTTCCTATAGGGCCAGAACAGTGAGCTTGCTCAGAACAAAAGAACTGTGCTTCCTACACACACGGGGCATATCTACTTCAACTCTGCTTACGAAACTGACCAGAACAGTAGCTTCTCTTCAGTCCAATACACTGTACTTGCTGGGAACAGACGCGAGTGCTATTTGCACTGTGTATGGCAATGGGAGCGCAATAGTGACTCTTCTTAGCAGAAAACAACTCTTGCTCGCAGGACCAGAAACTGCATGGGATTCAACTCCGTTTAGGACTGGGAAACAAACGCTAGCTCGCCTTGCAAGAAACACACTCTGCTTTTGAGAAAACAGCACTCTTCTACTCTCCTGTGTTTCCTATAGGGCCAGAACAGTGAGCTTGCTCCGAACAAAAGAACTGTGCTTCCTACACACACGGGGCATATCTAGTTCAACTCTGCTTAGGAAACTGACCAGAACAGTAGCTTCTCTTCAGTCCAATACACTGTACTTGCTGGGAACAGACGCGAGTGCTATTTGCACTGTGTATGGCAATGGGAGCGCAATAGTGACTCTTCTTAGCAGAAAACAACTCTTGCTCGTAGGACCAGAAACTGCATGGCATTCAACTCCGTTTAGGACTGGGAAACAAACGCTAGCTCGCCTTGCAAGAAACACACTCTGCTTTTGAGAAAACAGCACTCTTCTACTCTCCTGTGTTTCCTATAGGGCCAGAACAGTGAGCTTGCTCAGAACAAAAGAACTGTGCTTCCTACACACACGGGCCATATCTAGTTCAACTCTGCTTAGGAAACTGACCAGAACAGTAGCTTCTCTTCAGTCCAATACACTGTACTTGCTGGGAACAGACGCGAGTGCTATTTGCACTGTGTATGGCAATGGGAGCGCAATAGTGACTCTTCTTAGCAGAAAACAACTCTTGCTCGTAGGACCAGAAACTGCATGGGATTCAACTCCGTTTAGGACTGGGAAACAAACGCTAGCTCGCCTTGCAAGAAACACACTCTGCTTTTGAGAAAACAGCACTCTTCTACTCTCCTGTGTTTCCTAAGGGCCAGAACAGTGAGCTTGCTCAGAACAAAAGAACTGTGCTTCCTACACACACGGGGCATATCTAGTTCAACTCTGCTTAGGAAACTGACCAGAACAGTAGCTTCTCTTCAGTCCAATACACTGTACTTGCTGGGAACAGACGCGAGTGCTATTTGCACTGTGTATGGCAATGGGAGCGCAATAGTGACTCTTCTTAGCAGAAAACAACTCTTGCTCGCAGGACCAGAAACTGCATGGGATTCAACTCCGTTTAGGACTGGGAAACAAACGCTAGCTCGCCTTGCAAGAAACACACTCTGCTTTTGAGAAAACAGCACTCTTCTACTCTCCTGTGTTTCCTATAGGGCCAGAACAGTGAGCTTGCTCAGAACAAAAGAACTGTGCTTCCTACACACACGGGGCATATCTAGTTCAACTCTGCTTAGGAAACTGACCAGAACAGTAGCTTCTCTTCAGTCCAATACACTGTACTTGCTGGGAACAGAAGCGAGTGCTATTTGCACTGTGTATGGCAATGGGAGCGCAATAGTGACTCTTCTTAGCAGAAAACAACTCTTGCTCGTAGGACCAGAAACTGCATGGGATTCAACTCCGTTTAGGACTGGGAAACAAACGCTAGCTCGCCTTGCAAGAAACACACTCTGCTTTTGAGAAAACAGCACTCTTCTACTCTCCTGTGTTTCCTATAGGGCCAGAACAGTGAGCTTGCTCAGAACAAAAGAACTGTGCTTCCTACACACACGGGGCATATCTAGTTCAACTCTGCTTAGGAAACTGACCAGAACAGTAGCTTCTCTTCAGTCCAATACACTGTACTTGCTGGGAACAGACGCGAGTGCTATTTGCACTGTGTATGGCAATGGGAGCGCAATAGTGACTCTTCTTAGCAGAAAACAACTCTTGCTCGTAGGACCAGAATCTGCATGGGATTCAACTCCGTTTAGGACTGGGAAACAAACGCTAGCTCGCCTTGCAAGAAACACACTCTGCTTTTGAGAAAACAGCACTCTTCTACTGTCCTGTGTTTCCTATAGGGCCAGAACAGTGAGCTTGCTCAGAACAAAAGAACTGTGCTTCCTACACACACGGGCCATATCTAGTTCAACTCTGCTTAGGAAACTGACAAGAACAGTAGCTTCTCTTCAGTCCAATACACTGTACTTGCTGGGAACAGACGCGAGTGCTATTTGCACTGTGTATGGCAATGGGAGCGCAATAGTGACTCTTCTTAGCAGAAAACAACTCTTGCTCGTAGGACCAGAATCTGCATGGGATTCAACTCCGTTTAGGACTGGGAAACAAACGCTAGCTCGCCTTGCAAGAAACACACTCTGCTTTTGAGAAAACAGCACTCTTCTACTCTCCTGTGTTTCCTATAGGGCCAGAACAGTGAGCTTGCTCAGAACAAAAGAACTGTGCTTCCTACACACACGGGGCATATCTAGTTCAACTCTGCTTAGGAAACTGACCAGATCAGTAGCTTCTCTTCAGTCCAATACACTGTACTTGCTGGGAACAGACGCGAGTGCTATTTGCACTGTGTATGGCAATGGGAGCGCAATAGTGACTCTTCTTAGCAGAAAACAACTCTTGCTCGTAGGACCAGAAACTGCATGGGATTCAACTCCGTTTAGGACTGGAAAACAAACGCTAGCTCGCCTTGCAAGAAACACACTCTGCTTTTGAGAAAACAGCACTCTTCTACTCTCCTGTGTTTCCTATAGGGCCAGA
>NW_026737878.1:0-30203 GCF_949786415.1 Peromyscus eremicus
GAGCGCCGTGTCCACCACGCCGGGGTCGGCCACGTTGGCCGTGACGGGGTCGCCGCGCGCCGCCAGGAGCCGCTGCAGCCGCCGCGAGAAGACGACCAGGGCCAGCTTGCTGCGCGCGTAGGCCGCGTGGGGGGAGTCGGCCGGGCTGCGGGGGCGGGGCGGGGCCGCTGCCGGTCAGACCCGGCCCCCGCCCACCCACTTCCTGTCCCTCCTTCAGCACTTCCGGTCTCCCCAACCCACTTCCTGTCTGGTTCCACACACTTCCTGCCCGGTTCCACCCACTTCCTGTCTGGTTCCACACACTTCCCTGCCTCCCCAACCCACTTCCTGTCCGGTTCCACCCACTTCCTGTCCGGTTCCACCCACTTCCTGTCCGGTTCCACCCGCTTCCTGTCCCTCCTTCAGCACTTCCGGTCTCCCCAACCCACTTCCTGTTCAATTCCACCCACTTCCTGTCCGGTTCCACCCACTTCCTGTCCCTCTTTCAGCACTTCCGGTCTCCCCAACCCACTTCCTGTCAGGGTCCACCCACTTCCTGTCCCTCCTTCAAAACTTCCTGTCTCCCAAACCCACTTCCTGTCCAGTTCCACCCACTTCCTGTCCAGTTCAACCCACTTCCTGTCTCCCCTTCAGCACTTCCTGCCTCCCCAACCCACTTCCGTCCCTGTTCACCACTTCCGGTCTTTGCTTAATCACTTCCTGTCCTAACCACCCACTTCCTGTCCAGTTCCACCCACTTCCGGTCTCCTTCACCACTTCCTGTCCCAGTTCACCCCACTTCTGGTATCTGCAGAACCACTTCCCGCACTTCCTGTCTGGTTCCTACCCACTTCCTGTCCCTTCCTAACCCACTTCCCGCCCCTCCCACCCACTTCCCGCCCCTCCCACCCACTTCCCGCCCCTTCCTAACCCACTTCCCGCCCCTCCCACCCACTTCCCGCCCCTTCCTAACCCACTTCCCGCCCCTCCCACCCACTTCCCGCCCCTCCCACCCACTTCCCGCCCCTCCCACCCACTTCCCGCCCCTCCACCCACTTCCCGCCCCTCCCACCCACTTCTCGCCCCTCCCACCCACTTCCCGCCCCTCCCACCCACTTCCCGCCCCTCCCACCCACTTCCCGCCCTTCCTAACCCACTTCCCGCCCCTCCCACCCACTTCCCGCCCCTCCCACCCACTTCCCGCCCCTTCTAACCCACTTCCCGCCCCTCCCACCCACTTCCCGCCCCTCCCACCACTTCCGCCCCTTCCTAACCCACTTCCCGCCCCTTCCTAACCCACTTCCCGCCCCTTCCTAACCCACTTCCCGCCCTTCCTAACCCACTTCCCGCCCCTCACAACCACTTCCCGCCCCTTCCTAACCCACTTCCCGCCCCTCCCACCCACTTCCCGCCCCTTCCTAACCCACTTCCCGCCCCTCCCACCCACTTCCCGCCCCTCACAACCACTTCCCGCCCCTTCCTAACCCACTTCCGCCCCTCCCACCCACTTCCCGCCCCTCCCACCCACTTCCCGCCCCTCACAACCACTTCCCGCCCCTCCCACCCACTTCCTCTCCCACCCACTCACTTCCTGTCCGCTCCCACCCACTTCCCGCCCCTCACACCCACTTCCCGCCCCTTCCTAACCCACTTCCCGCCCCTTCCTAACCCACTTCCCCGCCCCTTCCTAACCCACTTCCCGCCCCTTCCTAACCCACTTCCCGCCCCTCCCACCCACTTCCTGCCCCTTCCTAACCCACTTCCCGCCCCTTCCACCCACTTCCCGCCCCTTCCTAACCCACTTCCCGCCCCTCCCACCCACTTCCCGCCCCTCCCACCCACTTCCCGCCCCTTCCTAACCCACTTCCCGCCCCTTCCTAACCCACTTCCCGCCCCTTCCTAACCCACTTCCCGCCCCTCCCACCCACTTCCCGCCCCTCCCACCCACTTCCCGCCCCTCCCACCCACTTCCCGCCCCTCCCACCCACTTCCCGCCCCTCCCACCCACTTCCCGCCCCTCCCACCCACTTCCCGCCCCTCACACCCACTTCCCGCCCCTCCCACCCACTTCCCGCCCCTCCCACCCACTTCCCGCCCCTCCCACCCACTTCCCGCCCCTCACACCCACTTCCCGCCCCTTCCTAACCCACTTCCCGCCCCTCCCACCCACTTCCCGCCCCTTCCTAACCCACTTCCCGCCCCTTCCTAACCCACTTCCCGCCCCTTCCTAACCCACTTCCCGCCCTCCCACCCACTTCCCGTCCCCTCCACCCACTTCCCGCCCCTCACACCCACTTCCCGCCCCTTCCTAACCCACTTCCCGCCCCTTCCTAACCCACTTCCCGCCCCTTCCTAACCCACTTCCCGCCCCTCCCACCCACTTCCCGCCCCTTCCTAACCACTTCACGTCCCTCCCACCCACTTCCCGCCCCTTCCTAACCCACTTCCCGCCCCTCCCACCCACTTCCCGCCCCTCCCACCCACTTCCTGTCCCTTCCTAACCCACTTCCCGCCCCTCCAACCTACTTCCTGTCCCATCAACTCACTTCCTATCAACTTCCCACCCACTTCCTGCCCCATCAGCTCACTTTCTACTTCCCACCCACTTCCTGTCCCATCAACTCTTCCTGTCTACTTCCCACCCACTTCCCGCCCCTCCCACCCACTTCCTGCCCCTTCCTAACCCACTTCCCGCCCCTTCCTAACCCACTTCCCGCCCCTTCCTAACCCACTTCCCACCCCTTCCTAACCCACTTCCCGCCCCTCCCACCCACTTCCTGCCCCTTCCTAACCCACTTCCTGCCCCTTCCTAACCCACTTCCCGCCCCTCCCACCCAATTCCCGCCCCTCCCACCCACTTCCCGTCCCTTCCTAACCCACTTCCCGCCCCTTCCTAACCCACTTCCCGTCCCTCCCACCCACTTCCCGCCCCTCCCACCCACTTCCCGCCCCTTCCTAACCCACTTCCCGCCCCTCCCACCCACTTCCCGCCCCTCCCACCCACTTCCTGTCCCTTCCTAACCCACTTCCCGCCCCTCCAACCTACTTCCTGTCCCATCAACTCACTTCCTATCAACTTCCCACCCACTTCCTGCCCCATCAGCTCACTTTCTACTTCCCACCCACTTCCTGTCCCATCAACTCACTTCCTGTCTACTTCCCACCCACTTCCCGCCCCTCCAACCCACTTCCTGTCCCTTCCTAACCCACTTCCCACCCCTACAACCCACTTCCGGCCCCATCCACTCACTTCCTGTCCCCTCCCTCCCACTTCCGGCCCCGCCCACCACCCACTCCCGGCCCCGCCCACCCACTTCCCGCCCCTCCCACCCACTTCCTGTCTCTTCCTAACCCACTTCCTGCCCCTACAACCCACTTCCTCTCCCACTCAATCACTTCCTGTCCCCGCCCTCCCACTCCCGGCCCCGCCCACCACCCACTCCCGGCCCCGCCCACTCACTTCCTGTCCCCTCCCCGCCCACTCCCGGCCCCGCCCCCGCCCACTCCCGGCCCCGCCAACTCACTTCCGGCCCAGCGCGCCCGGGTCCAGCGCGCCCACGTAGTGCGTGGCGGAGCCCAGGCAGACCACGCGCGCCCGCCGACCCCGCGACCCCGCGGCCCGCAGCGCGCCCAGCAGCAGCTGCGTCAGCAGGAAGTGGCCCAGGAAGTTCACGCCCAGGTGGCGCTCGAACCCGTCCGCCGTCGTCGACCCGCGCGGCGCCAGCATCACGCCCGCTGCGGGGGGGGGGACAGGAAGTGGTCACCGGGGGGCGGGGGGTGGGGACACGGGGGGACAGGAAGTGGTCACGGGGGGCGGGGGGTGGGGACATGGGAGGGGGGGACAGGAAGTGGTCACGGTGGGCGGGGGGTGGGGACACGGGAGGGGGACAGGAAGTGGTCCCGGGCTGGGGGTGGGGACACAGGGGGGACAGGAAGTGGTCACGGTGGGGGGCGGGGACATGGGGGGGACAGGAAGTGGTCACGGGGGGCGGAGACACAGGAGGGGGAACAGGAAGTGGTCACGGGCTGGGGGCGGGGACACGATGGGGGGACAGGAAGTGGTCACGGGCGGGGGGAGGGGACATGGTGGGGGGACAGGAAGTGGTCACGGTCAGGGGTGGGGGACAGGAAGTGGTCACGGGTGGGGGGAGGGGACAGGAAGTGGTCACAGTCAGGGGTGGGGGGATACAGGAAGTGATCATGGTCAGGAGTGGGGGACAGGAAGTGGTCACGGGCTGGGAGGTGGGGACAGGGGGGGGACAGGAAGTGGTCACGGGCTGGGAGGTGGGGACGGGGGGGGGACAGGAAGTGGTCACGGGCAAGTGTGGAGAGAGGAAGTGGTGACGGGCGGGGGGCGGGGCCCGGGGCAGGGAGCGGCCGTCACTCATCAGCGTCCCCGGGGGCGGAGCCGAGGGCGGGGGCCCAATGGTGAGGGATCCCCGCATGCAAATGAGCCCTGGAGGCCCCGCCCTCTCATTTCCATATCCTTGCTTATGCAAATGAGGGGGGAGTCCCGTTGCAGGGAGGGGCCGCGCGTATGCAAATCAGGTCCCCGGAGGCCCCGCCCCCGATTTCCATATTCATGACACCAGCGGCGGCGGCGTCTCGGTGGGGCTCCCACAACTACCGCGCTGGGGTCTGCATGGGATTTGCATATGCAAATGAGGCCCTGGGACCCCCCCACACCCAGGCCCCGCCCATCCCGGCCCCGCCCACCCAGGCCCTCGCCAGACCAGGCCTGGGCCGCTATGCAAATGAGCTCCAGCGCCATGCATATGCACAGCTCATTTGCATGAGCAACAAGCTTCCCTGCCGCCTCATTTGCATATCTGCGAGGCCCGGCCCCCTATGCAAACGAGCACCGGCCTCACCAAGCCTCAGGCCCGGGGAGATCTGCATATGCAGATGAGGGCAATGGAAGGCCCGCCCCGTCATTTGCATATTCATGAGCCCCACGGGGAGAGGGGCCCCTGCCGCGCCCGTGCATATTAACGCGAGATTTACATATGCAAATGAGAGCCCGCTCCCAACTGCCACGCCCATGCATATTAACGCATCATTTGCATATGCAAATGAGAACCAGCGCCAGACCGCCCGCACTGCTAATTTGCATATTCATGAGGCCCAGAGGCAGACCAGCCTGTCCCCTCATTTGCATATCCACGGGTAATTTGCATATGCAGATGAGCCCCACACCAGGCCCCTTCCCCGGCCCCTCATTTGCATACCCGGCCCTGATTTGCATATGCAGATCGGACCCCGCACCAGACCCCTTCCCTGCCCCTCATTTGCATGCCCCGCCCCCGATTTGCATATGCAGATGAGACCCCACAGGAGACCCATTCCCCAGCCCCTCATTTGCATGCCCCGCCCCCGATTTGCATACGCAGATGGGCGGCCCCGCCCCCCCGCCCCCCGCTCACCATTGTTGACCAGCACGTGCAGCGGGAACCCCAGGGACAGGAAGTCGCGCGCGAACTTCCTGACGGACGCCAGGGAGGCCAGGTCCAGGAACAGGAAGTCCACTGCGGGGCGGGGCGGGGCGGGGCGGGGCGGGGGAGAGTACTCGGTCACCAGCACCCTGGGTACTCGGTCACCAGCACTCTGTGTACTCGGTCACCAGCACTCCGGGTACTCGGTCACCAGCACTCCGGGTACTCGGTCACCAGCACTCCGGGTACTCGGTCACCAGCACTCCGGGCACTCGGTCACCAGCACTCCGGGTACTCGGTCACCAGCACTGTGGGTACTCGGTCACCAGCACTCCGTGTACTCGGTCACCAGCACTGTGGGTACTCGGTCACCAGCACTCCGGGTACTCGGTCACCAGCACTCCGTGTACTCGGTCACCAGCACTCCGGGTACTCGGTCACCAGCACTGTGGGTACTCGGTCACCAGCACTCCGGGTACTCGGTCACCAGCACTGTGGGTACTCGGTCACCAGCACTCCGGGTACTCGGTCACCAGCACTCTGGGTACCGAGCACCCGAAGGACCTAGTCCTCAGCACTCAACCTAGACGGGGGTACTGAGGTCACAGAGTACTGAGTCACCAGCACTCTGGGCACTCGGTCACCAGCACTCCGGGTACTCGGTCACCAGCACTCCGGGTACTCGGTCACCAGCACTCCGGGTACTCGGTCACCAGCACTCCGGGTACTCGGTCACCAGCACTCTGTGTACTCGGTCACCAGCACTCCGGGTACTCGGTCACCAGCACTCCGGGTACTCGGTCACCAGCACTCCGGGTACTCGGTCACCAGCACTCCGGGTACTCGGTCACCAGCACTCTGTGTACTCGGTCACCAGCACTCCGGGTACTCGGTCACCAGCACTCCGGGTACTCGGTCACCAGCACTCCGGGTACTCGGTCACCAGCACTCTGTGTACTCGGTCACCAGCACTCCGGGTACTCGGTCACCAGCACCCTGGGTACTCGGTCACCAGCACTCCGGGCACTCGGTCACCAGCACTCCGGGTACTCGGTCACCAGCACTCCAAGTACCAGGTCCCTGGAACTCTGCCAACCAAGTCTAAGTACTGAGTCCCCAGCCTCTGAGTACCGAGTCCCCAGCACTCGACCCACCGAGTGTCAGGACTGAGTACCCAGCACCCTAAGTACTGAGTCACGAGCACTGGAAGCAACGAACATCCAGCACTGGACCCACGCTTTCTAAGGACTGAGTCACCAGTACCGTGGTTACCGGGTACCCAGTACCAAGAGCTGAGCACCCGGCACCCGGGACTGAGCACCCAGCACCCAGTACTGAGCACCAAGTACCCACTATTGATCACCCAGCACCAAGCACTGGGAACCCCGTACTAAGCACCCAGTACCGACCACCGAGCACAAAGCACCCAGCACCGAGCACCCAGCACCCTGGACAGAGTATCCAGAACCATGGACAGAGCACCGAGTACCCAGCACCCAGAACAGATAACCCAGCACCCAGCACTGAGCACCCATCACTGAGCACCCAGCACCTAGGACCGAACACTGAGCACCCAGCACCCAGAACTGATAACCAAGCACCCAGTACTGAGTACCCAGCACCCAGCACTGAGCACCCAGCACCTAGAACTGATAACCCAGCACCCAGCACTGAGCACCCAGCACCCAGCACTGAGTACCCAGCACCCAGCACTGATAACCAAGCACCCAGCACTGAGCACCCAGCACCCAGCACTGAGTACCCAGCACCCAGAACTGACAACCAAGCACCCAGCACTGAGCACCCAGCACCCAGCACTGAGTACCCAGCACCCAGCACTGATAACCAAGCACCCAGCACCTAGAACCGAGCACCGAGCACCCAGAACTAAAGCACCCAGCACCCAGCACCCCCGCCCCGCTCACCCTTCTCGTTCCCCGTCTCCGCCCTGATGCCGCGCACCACGTCCTGGGCCTTGTCCGCGTTGTTTCCGGCTGGAAAACAAAGATGGCCGACGTCACGTGGGGGGGCGGGACTTTTCCGGGAACCAACACTGACCCCACCTGGGACCCTGACCCCCGACCTCTGACCCCGACCCCGACCTCTGACCCCGACCTCTGACCCCGCCCCCGACCTCTGACCCCGACCTCTGACCCCGACCTCTGACCCCGCCCCCGACCTCTGACCTCCTGACCCCCGCCCCGACCTCTGACCCCGACCCCCTGACCCCCGCTGACCTATGACCACGCGCATGCCGAGCCGCGCCAGGTGCCGCGCCGTGGCGAGCCCGATGCCGTCCGTGCCGCCCGTCACGATGGCCACGCGGTCGGGCTGCGGGGGGAGCGCTGCGGGGCGGGGGGGGGGGGTGAGGGGGGGGTCAGGGCGGGACTTCCTGTCCCCGGGGAGGGACTTCCTGTCACTCAGACGACAGGGGGCGGGACTTCCTGTCCCCGGGGAGGGACTTCCTGTCACTCAGACGATGAGGGAGGGACTTCCTGTCACTCAGACGACAGGGGGAGGGACTTCCTGTCTCACAAGGAGGGACTTCCTGCCCCTCAGTGGATGGGGGCGGGACTTCCTGTCCACGGAGGTGCGACTTCCTGTCCCTCGAGGGACTTCCTGTCCACGAGGGAGTGACTTCCTGTCACTCAGAAGACAGGGGGCGGGACTTCCTGTCCCCCGGGGAGGGACTTCCTGTCACTCAGACTATAGAGGAGGGATTTCCTGTCACTCAGACGACAGGGGGAGGGGCTTCCTGTCACTCAGACGATGAGGGAGGGACTTCCTGTCCCAGAAGGAGGGACTTCCTGCCCCTCCGCGGACGGGGGCGGGACTTCCTGTCACAGAGGGAGACATTTCTGGGCAGAGGGGCGGGGCTTCCCGTCCCACGGGCCACACACGTGACCCCGGTGCTCTCAGTGCTGTGCTCAGTACCCCCAGCACCCGGTCCGTGAGTCCGGGGTCCGCGAGGCCGAGGACTGAGCGCCCAGCACCCCGGGCCGCGACCCCGGGTCCGTGGACGGCCGTCGGCCATCTTGGATGTCATCATCCCCGTCGTGGCGGCCATCTTGGATGTCGCCACCCTTCTGTCGGCCATCTTGGGTGACGTCATCACCGTCCAGTCGGCCATCTTGGATGACGTCATCACCGTCCAGTCGGCCATCTTGGGTGACATCATCACCGTCCATCGGCCATCTTGGATGACGTCATCATCCCCCGGCGGCCATCTTGGATGTGGTCATCACCATCTGTCGGCCATCTTGGGTGACATCATCACCGTCCCTTGGACGGGGTCACGACCTCAGGAGGGGCCGAGGGGCCCAAGGGGTGAAGACGGAGGAGGACGGGGCGGGGGCAGGAAGTGAGGAGGGCGGGGCTTCCCGTCACACGGGGTCGCGACCTCAGGACGGGCAGAGACCTCGCCCGGAGCTCTGTCGCCAAAACGGCCCCGAGTATGCAAACGAGGCCCCCGAGTATGCAAACGAGGCCCCGAATATGCAAACGAGGCCCCGAGTATGCAAACGAGGCCCCGAGTATGCAAACGAGGCCCACGAATATGCAAACGAGGCCCACGAATATGCAAACGAGGCCCACGAACATGCAAACGAGGCCGCGAACATGCAAACGAGGCCGTGAATATGCAAACGAGGCCGTGAATATGCAAACGAGGCCATGAATATGCAAACGAGGCCGTGAATATGCAAACGAGGCCGTGAATATGCAAACGAGGCCATGAATATGCAAACAAGGCCGCGAACATGCAAACGAGGCCGTGAATATGCAAACGAGGCCGTGAATATGCAAACGAGGCCGTGAATATGCAAACGAGGCCGTGAATATGCAAACGAGGCCGTGAATATGCAAACGAGGCCGTGAATATGCAAACGAGGCCGTGAATATGCAAACGAGGCCCCGAATATGCAAACGAGGCCCCGAGTATGCAAACGAGGCCCCCGAGTATGCAAACGAGGCCCCGAATATGCAAACGAGGCCCCGAGTATGCAAACGAGGCCCCGAATATGCAAACGAGGCCCCGAGTATGCAAACGAGGCCCCGAGCATGCAAACGAGGCCGTGAATATGCAAACGAGGCCGTGAATATGCAAACGAGGCCCCGAATATGCAAACGAGGCCGTGAATATGCAAACGAGGCCGTGAATATGCAAACGAGGCCGTGAATATGCAAACGAGGCCCCGAGCATGCAAACGAGGCCGTGAATATGCAAACGAGGCCACGAATATGCAAACGAGGCCATGAATATGCAAATGAGGCCGCGAACATGCAAACGGGGCAGTGAATATGCAAATGAGGCCCCGAATATGCAAACGACCCCAGTGTCCCCGCCGCCTCCAGCGCTAGGGCCTCATTTGCATAGATCATTTGCATAGGGAGGCGCCCCCCGACCCTGCCCGCCAATCTCCCGGACTCCAGGGCCGGGGCCCCGGGGCGGCGTCACCGGGCGTGCGTCATGGCGTCACGACGTCACCGGGACGGACGCCCAGGCCCCGAGACGCGGACTGTCCCCCAGTCTGATTTGCATGAAACACGAATATTCACGACCTAGTCGGCCCTCATTTGCATAAAATATGAATATTCACGCCCATGTGACGTCATCGAGTGACGTCAGAGCGCGGCTGACCCCTGACCCCGCGCTCCCTCATGCATTTAAAATGACGACTCAGAACCGTGCCGCGGAGGGGGCGGAGCTTCCCATCTTCATTTCAGCTCATTTGCATATGCAATGAGGGTCATGAATATTCAGGAGCACGGACCCCGCCCCCTCCCCTGTTTCCCCGCCCGCTTCTGTGACCCACAACGCGTGGGGGGCGTGGCCAGGGCATGACTGACAGCTCCGGCCGCCCCAGGGGCGCCTGGGAGACGGCAGGGATCCGGAATGAACCGGATTTCACCCCCAGTTAGTGTCCAGGGTCCTCACGACGAAATGGAGAGGCCGCCCGCGGGGACTACGTTTCCCAGCGGCCTCAGCGCGGCCGCCATCAACGAGGCACAGCCATTAACCCGTCCGCTCCCTACGGACTACATTTCCCATCAGCCCCAGCGCGGCCGCCATTAACGTGGCACAGCCATTAACCCGTCCGCTCCCTACGGACTACATTTCCCATCAGCCTCAGGGCGGCCGCCATCAACGAGGCACTGCCATTAACCCGTCAGCGCCCCACGGACTACATTTCCCATCAGCCCCAGCACGGCCGCCATCAGCGTGGCACAGCCATTAACCCGTCCGCTCCCTACGGACTACATTACCCACGATCCCCCGCGCCGCCGCCATGACCCGTCCAACCCACTCGCCTCCTCCCCGTCCCGGGCCCCAGCGGCGCCGCCGCCGTTTCCCGTCGGCCCCTCCGCTTTTCTCGCCAGGCCCCGCGTCCACCCGGCTCCCGTCAGCCCCCGCGGCTCCGCTCGCGGCCGCCAACTTTATTTTTCTTTAAAAAAAAAAAAAAAAAAATTCCAGAGAGGAAAACGAGGGCGGAACTGGCAACTCCATATGCAGCCAGAACCCACTTCCGCCCTACACCAAAATGGCCGCAGCAGGACTTCCGGAAACCGCGGTCGCCGCATCCGACTACAAGAAAAAACTACCAAAATGGCGGCGGACCGTTCCATGCCGGGAATCGCAGCTCCCGATGGGGTGGACGGGGATCCACCGGGACCCCCGCGGGCGCAGGGCACGCCGGGAGCGCCCCACGTGACTCACCCGGCTCCCGGAAGCCCCCGCGGCAGCGGCGCAGCAGCTGCGACAGGAGGACGGCGGCGCCCACGGCGTAGGCCAGGAGCGCGGCCCGGAAGTCGCGGAGCAGCCGCAGCAGCATGGCGGTGGCCACGCCCACTGATGCTGGACACGCCCACTGACGCCGCCGGACACGCCCACAGGCCGCCGGACACGCCCACAGGCCGCCCGGGCCCGCGAGAGCCGCGGATTGGCGGATACGGGGCGCCTGTCAGTCAAGGGAGGCTCTGGACACGCCCACCACGCGGCTGTCAGTCACGGGAAAGTCGGAATCCCGCCCACCCGGCGCCTGTCAGTCACGGGAGCCTCTGGACACGCCCACCACGCGGCTGTCAGTCACTGGAGGCCGGAGTCCCACCCCCCGCCCGGCGTCTGTCAGTTATGAGGGGCCGGCCCCGCCCCCAGGCAGCTGTCAGTCGTGTGCCAGCCCCGCCCTCTGGTGGCTGTCAGTCACTGGGGCCGCCCTATGACTCCGCCCACCCAGCGGCTGTCAGTCACTGGGGCTCCGGCCCCGCCCACTGTGAGTCCCTCACCCTGGACTCTGTCCCGCCCCTGCTTGAGCTGTCAATCTCTCACGCTGCGTTCCGGTTCCGCCCACCCACCCGTGAGCTGTCACTCACTCGAGCTGGGCTCCGCTTACTCAGTCAGTCGCCCCGCCCACCTGCTCCCGTCAGTCACAAACCCTGGCCACGCCCCCCGGCCCCGCCCCCTCAGGGAGACGACGTACAGCGCGGTGGGCGGGGCCCCGCGAGGCGCAGACACGCCCACCAGCCGGGTTCAAAAATAGTCTCCTTTATTAGCCCCGCCCCTCCCGCGTCCCGCCCCGCGCGGTGACGTCAGCGGCCCCGCCCACCCGCCCGGCCCCGCCCCCGCCCGGCCACGCCCTCCGCGGAAAGGGCCGAGCGATGAAATGGGTGACGTCATCGCGGGGAATGGGCCGGTCTGGGGGCGTGGCTTTCGGCGCGGTGGGCGGGGCCGCCAGCGGAGGTGGTGACGTCACCCCGTCTCCTCCCGCTTCCACTTCCGACGGCGGCGATGGCGATGGCGGCGATGGCGGCGGCGGCGGCTCATGGCGCGGCGAGATGACGGGCGGGCGCGGCGGCCGTCGCCGGGGTGACGTCATCACGCAGGGCCAACGTCGTCCGGGCTACGGCGGCGTCGGCGGCGTCGGCGTCCATGATGGGCCTGGGGGGGCGGGGAGAGTCGGGAGGTCAAAGGGGAGGGAACCGAAAGTGGGCGTGGTTTCGCTCCCTAGGGGAGGGACTTCCGGTCGAAGTTGTCTTTTAAGGTGAGCGGGACCCAGAACCCGGGTGATTGAAAGATGAAGGCCCGGACCGGAAGTGGGCGTTGTCCTCCAGGGGCGGGACTTCCGGCCCCAGTTTTATTTTCAGGTGAACAGAATTCGGGTGATTGAGCGGTGAAGGCCCGAACCGGAAGTGGGCGGTGTCCTCCAGGGGCGGGACTTCCGGTCCCAGGTTTTTTTTTTTTTTGAGCTAAATTTGACCCAGAACCTGGGTGATTGACAGATGAGGGCCCGGACCGGAAGTGGCCCCCCAGGGGCGGGACTTCCTGTCCCGATTTTACTTCAAGGCGAACGGGACCCGGAACTCGGGTGATTGAGAGGCGAAGGCCGGGACCGGAAGTGGCTGTTTCCCCTCCTGGGGGCGGGACTTCCGGTCCCAATTTTTTAAAAAAAAATCCGAACGCGTCCCCGGACGCGGGTCGGCCCCGGTGACGTCACTTCCCGCCGGGCCCCGGCGGGTGACGTCACTTCCGGTGGGGTCGCCTGGGCCCGGTCCCAAGGTCACCGAGGCCCCGGGAGGACCGAGCGCCCAGCACCCGGGGAGGACTCAGCACCCAGCACCCAGCACCCTCTGTACCGAGCGCCCAGCACCCGGGGAGGACTCAGCACCCAGCACCCAGCACCCTGTGTACCGAGCGCCCAGCACCAGCACCCTGTGTACTGAGCGTCCAGCACCCGCCCCACTCAACCGAGTCGTCCGAGTACCGAGTTCCCAGCACCCTGTGTACCGAGCGCCCAGCACCCGACACAATCCCCGAGCAACCAAAGCACCGAGCACCCAGCACCCTCCCTACGCAAGCTGCAAGCGAAGTACTGAGCACCCAGCACTCCACTCCGTCCCTGCTCCAGACGAAGCACCGAGTCCCCAGCACCCCACCCACTCCAACCCCGAGCAAAGTACTGAGCGCCCAGCACCCCGCCCACTTCCTTCCAAAGCAACCGAGTACCGAGCCCCCAGCACCCTGTGTACCGAGCACCCAGCACCCCGTGTACCGAGCGCCCAGCACCCTGTGTACCGAGCACCCAGCACCCTCCCCGCTCCCTCCCCGCGCCATCAAAGTACCGAGTCCCCAGCACTTTACTCGATCTCCAGGCGGAGCACCGAGCACCCAGCACCCCACCCACCCCACACCCAAGCAACCAAAGCCCCGAGCACCGAGCGCCCTGCGTACTGAGCACCCAGCACTCGCTCCACCCACTCCAAACAACCAAAGCACCGAGCACCCAGCACCTCCCACCCCCCACCCCACCCCCCCCCACCCCAGACGCCGGGAAAAGCCCGGCGGGGGCGGCCGGAGACTCGGGGGAGTTGGGATGATGCCGCTCCGCAGACTTCGCACGGGGTGGGGGGGGCTCGGCGGGGGTGGGGGGTCACGGGGAGGTCAGGCGGGGGTCAGGGGGTCAGGCGGGGTCACCCCGGGGTCACGTGGGGCCCCCGGCGGCCATTTTTCCCCCTTACAATCGAATAGTCAATCAACAAACACTCAATCAATCGATCGATTATGGACTTGGGGCGGGGCCGGGGGGTCATGCGGGGGTCAGGGAACATTATAGGGGTCACAGGGGTCATGCTGGGTCACCCTGAGGTCACCCCGGGTCACGCGGGGCCCCCGGCGGCCATTTTCCGCCCTCTACGATCGAATAGTCAATCAACAAACACTCGATCAATCGATCAATTATGGACTGGGGGCGGGGCCGGGAATCCCGGGAGTTAGGGGGCGTGGCCGGGGGGTCATAGGGGTCATGCTGGGTCACCCCGGGGTCACGTGGGGCCCCCGGCGGCCATTTTTCCCGTTTACGATCGCATAGTCAATCAACAAACACTTGATCAATTAATTGATTATCAACACAGGGCGGGGCCAAGGGGTCCCGGGAGTCAGGGGGCGTGTCCGGGGGGTCATAGGGGTCACCCTGGGGTCATCTAGGGGTCACGTGGGGCCCCCGGGCGCCCATTTTTCCCCCTTACGATCGAATAGTCAATCAACAAACACCGGATCAATCAATCGATTATCGACTCACCGCGCATCCGGGGGGTCATGCGGGGGTCAGGGAACATTATAGGGGTCACAGGGGTCATGCTGGGTCACCCTGGGGTCACCCCGGGGTCACGCGGGGCCCCCGGCGCCCATTTTTCCCCGTTTACGATCGAATAGTCAATCAACAAACACCCGATCGATCGATCGATTATCAACTCACCGCGGGCCGGGGTCCGGGGGGCGTGGCCGGGGCGTGTCCGGGGGCGTGTCCCGGGTCCCCCCCGTGACGTCAGAGCCCGTGGTCGCAGTCCACGTCGCGGCAGATGTACCAGAGGATGACGTAGAGGATGAGCAGGATGGCGAAGATGAAGAGCGCGACCAGCACGGCCTTCGTCACGGGCGACACGAGCGACTGCATCGCCGCCTCGGGGGTCGTCGGGGGGTCACCCGGGGGTCACGGGGGTCACCCGGGGGTCACCCGGGGCGGGGCCGACCCCAAACGACCCCGCCCGACCCCGAAAAAACCGGGGCGGAAGCGGCGGAAGCGGCGGAGGAGGAGGAAGCGGCGGAGGAGGAAGCGGCGGCGGCGAGGCTGTGCGGGGCCGGGGGGGGGTGCGGCGCGGGCCGGGGGCGGGGCCTGCGGGGACGGGGCGGGGACGGGGGCGGGGACGGGGGCGGGGCCTGCGGGGACGGGGCGGGGACGGGGGAGTGCGGCGCGGGCCGGGGGCGGGGCCTGCGGGGACGGGGCGGGGGCGGGGACGGGGAGGAGTGCGGCGCGGGCCGGGGGCGGGGCCTAGGGAGTGCGGCGCGGGCCGGGGGCGGGGCCTGGGGATGGGGAGGGGACGGGGGAGGGGCCTGTGGGACGGGGAGGGGCCTGGGGAGTGCGGCGCGGGCCAGGGGCGGGGCCTGCGGGGATGGGGAGGGGACGGGGAAGGGGCCTGGGGCGGGGAGGGGTCTGGGGGGATGGGGCGGGGCCTGGGGACGGGGAGGGGACGGGGGAGGGGCCTGGGGGACGGGGCGGGGCCTGGGGATGGGGCCTGGGGCGGGGCCTGGGGGGATGGGGCGGGGACCGGGCGGGGCGGCCTGGTGCGTGGCTTGCAGGGACGGGGCGGGGCCTGGGCGACGGGGAGGGGCCTGGGTATGGGGCCTGGGGCGGGGGCGGGGCCTGGGCGACGGGGAGGGGCCTGGGTATGGGGCCTGGGGCGGGGGCGGGGCCTGGGGGACGGGGCGGGGACTGGGGCGGGGACGGGCCTGGGGAGTGCGGCCTGGGCCGGGGACTGGGCGGGGCCTGGGGACGGGGACTGGGCGGGGCCTGGGGACGGGGCGGGGCGGGTCCTGGGGGACGGGGCGGGGCCTGGGGACGGTGCCGGGGCGGGGCCCGGGCGGCCGTCAGCGCCGCGGGGTGTCAGTCAGGGGCGCGGGAAACGCCCCTTCCGGTCTGCGGCTGGGGAGCGGGGTGAGGGTGTCAGTCAGGGGTGTAGATACCGCCCCTTCCGGTCCCTTAGCGCGGGCGGAGACGCCTTTTCCGGTCTGCGGCTGGGGAGCGGGGCCAGGGTGTCAGTCAGGGATGTGGGGAACTGGGGAACGCCCCTTCCGGTCCGTCACGGGCATAGTTACCGCCCCTTCCTGTCAATGACGCCGCGGAACCCGCCTTTTCCGGTCCTTGTCTGGGATACGGAGCGCGGGGTGAGGGTGTCAGTCACACACGTAGTCACCGCCCCTTCCGTTTTGCTGCAATTCTGCGCAGTGTGGGGAGAGGGTGTCAGTCACTCACGTGGTCGCCGCCCCTTCCGGTTCGCGGGAATAGTGCGCAGTCTGGGGTGTGGGTGTCAGTCAGGGGCGCGGGGAACGCCCCTTCCTGTCAGTCACGCCGCTCAGCCCGCCCCTTCCCGTGCCAGATCGCGCCGCAGAAGGCGCGGGTTCCCCCGTCAATCACAGCGTCAGTCCCCGCCCCTTCCGGTCTGCGGCAGTTAAGCGCAGTGCGGGTGTGCGTGTCAATCACAGCGTCAGTCCCCGCCCCTTCCCGCGCGGGTTCCCCCGTCAATCACAGCGCCATGTCCCCGCCCTTGTGTCCCGTCCCGCGCTGCGGAGCCCTCGGATCCCCCGTCAATCATCGCTGTGGTTCCCGCCCCTTCCGTCACCCTGTCAATCCCCGCCGCCGCCGCTGTCAGTCACCGCCCAGGCCACGCCCCTTCCGCTCCCGGCGTCCGCGGCCAGAAAACGACCGGGACCGAGATCGCACTTCCGGGGACCTCGGGAGGGGCGGGAACTTCCGGTGTGGGCGGAAGTTCCCTCACCGCCCGTCCTTCCTGTCTTTCCTTCCTTCCCTGTCAGTCACGGCGGAAGCCCCGCCCCTTCCGCTCCTGAAAAAAACACCGAAAGTGACCCCCGAGGGCCCGGCTTCAGCCTGCCCGGGAGGGGGCGGGACTTCCGTCCCCGTCTGTCATCGAGGCACCCAGCACCCAGCACCCAGCACCCAGCACCCAGCACCCAGCACCTCCCCGTCAGCACCCAGCACCCAGCACCCAGCACCCAGCACCCAGCACCTCCCCGTCAGCACCCAGCACCCAGCACCCAGCACCCAGCACCCAGCACCCAGCACCTCCCCGTCAGCACCCAGCACCCAGCACCAAGCACCCAGCACCCAGCACCTCCCCGTCAGCACCCAGCACCCAGCACCCAGCACCATCCCAACCCCCCTGAGCACATGAGACTGAGCACCGAGCACTCGGGACTGAACACTCAGTCCTTGCCCCAAGTGCTGGTGTTTAGTCCTCCCCGTGGGTGCTGGGTGCTCAGTCCTCCCCGTGGGTGCTGGGTGCTCAGTCCTCCCCGTGGGTGCTGATGCTCAGTCCTTGCCCCAAGTGCTGGTGTTTGGTCCTCCCCGTGGGTGCTGGGGCTCAGTCCTCTGCATGGGTGCTGGGGCTCAGTTGTTTAGTCCTTCCCGGGGGTGCTGGGGCTCGGTCGTTTCCGAGGGTGCTTGGTGCTGAGTCCTGTCCTCCTCGCCCCTCTCCGTGGGTGCTGACGCTCAGTCCCACGCCTGGGTTCTGGGAGCCGACTCGCTGGGGGCCACCCCGGACTGAGGACTGAGCACCAAGTACCTGGGACTGAGCACAAGCACCCGACCCAGGACTGAGCACCGAGTACCTGGGACTGAGCCTCAAACACCAGGGACTGAGCACCCAGCACCCAATACTCGGCATCCAGCGTGTGGAACCGAGCACCCAGCACCCAGGACTGAGCCCCGAGCACCAGGACTGAGCCCCAGCACCAGGACTGAGCCCCCAGCACCAGGACTGAGCCCCAGCACCAGGACTGAGCCCCCAGCACCAGGACTGAGCCCCCAGCACCAGGACTGAGCCCCCAGCACCAGGACTGAGCCCCAGCACCAGGACTGAGCCCCCAGCACCAGGACTGAGCCCCCAGCACCAGGACTGAGCCCCAGCACCAGGACTGAGCCCCAGCACCAGGACTGAGTACTGAGCACCAGGACTGAGCCCCCAGCACCAGGACTGAGCCCCAGCACCAGGACTGAGTACTGAGCACCAGGACTGAGCCCCAACACCGGCGTCCTGTCCTCATGTGTGTGCTGGGGGCGGTCCCGGCCCCGCCCCTATGCTAATTAGGCCAGTGGCTCCGCCCCTATGCTAATTAGACGCTGTGACCCCACCCTTATGCTAATTACGTCATCGATCAGGCCTTCATGCTAATGAGGGCCCCGGGCCCGCCCCTATGCTAATGAGGGCCGAAGACCCTGCCCTTATGCTAATTACAGCCCTGTGGCCCCGCCTCTCTGCTAATGACATCACCTGGGCCCAACGTTATGCTAATGAGGGCCGAAGACCCTGCCTTATGCTAATTGCGGACCTCTTGCTCATGGTCTTATGCTAATTAGTTCCCTATGGCCCCGCCCTTATGCTAATTACAACCCCCTTGGCTCCATTTTATGCTAATGAGTACCTCAGACCCCGCCCTTATGCTAATTACAACCCTGTGGCCCCGCCCCTGTGCTAATGACATCACCTTGGCCCCATGTTATGCTAATGAGGACCCCTGGCCCCGCCCTTATGCTAATTACGACGCCCCTCGAGCCCATTTTATGCTAATCAGGGTGTCAGGCCCCGTCTTATGCTAATTATGACCCTGTGACTCCGCCTTATGCAAATGAGGGCCCCCTTGACCGCACGTTATGCAAATGAGGGCCCCAGAACCCGCCCTTATGCTAATGACGAACTTATGGGTCCCGTTTTATGCTAATGAGGGCCTCAAACCGCCGAACATTCCTTCGAGGGGCGTGGCTTATGCAAATGACCCAAGTCATAGCCTCATACCGTCCGCCATTCCTTCCAGGGGCGTGGTTTATGCAAATGACGCCCTAGCCTTAAACCGCCCGCCATTGTGACGAGGGGCGTGGCGTATGCAAATGACGCTCGCTATCGCCTCAAACCGCCCGCCATTGAGACGAGGGCGTGGCTTATGCAAATGACGCACGCCGCGGCCTCAAACCGCCCAGTTTTCCTTTGAGGGGCGTGGCTTATGCAAATGACGCCCGCCATAGCCTTAAACCGCTGGCCATTCCTTCCAGGGGCGTGGCCTATGCAAATGAGGCCATCGCCTCAAACAAACGGCAAATGCGACGAGGGGCGTGGATTATGCAAATGACGCCCGCCATAGCCTTAAACCGCTGGCCATTCCTTCCAGGGGCGTGGCCTATGCAAATGACCCAAGCCATCGCCTCAGCCGCCCGCCATTCCATCGAGGGGCGTGGTCTATGCAAATGAGGCCATCGCCTCAAACAAACGGCGAATGCGACGAGGGGCGTGGATTATGCAAATGACGCCCGCCATAGCCTTAAACCGCTGGCCATTCCTTCCAGGGGCGTGGCCTATGCAAATCACCCAAGCCATCGCCTCAGCCGCCCGCCATTCCATCGAGGGGCGTGGTCTATGCAAATGAGGCCATCGCCTCAAACAAACGGCGAATGCGACGAGGGGCGTGGATTATGCAAATGACGCCCGCCATCGCCTCAGACCGCCCGCCATTCCACAGAGGGGCGTGGTCTATGCAAATGAGGCCACCGCGCCCGCTTCTCCCTCCGCTCTTTCCCGCAGTGGGGCGTGTCCCTCCGCAGGCCCCGCCCCTGGCCCCGCCCCGGCCCCGCCCCGGCCCCGCCCGTCCATCACCGCCATGGCCGCCGCCGCGATGCTGCTGCTGCTCACGCTCGCGCTGCTCGGCGCCTTCGCCCGGGGCCAGGGTGAGCGGGGGTCACGTGGGGGGGTCACGGGGGGGTCACGGGGGTCACGGGGGTCACGGGGGGACCCCCGGGAGCTCCCGGCAGGCCCCGCGGGCCTGGCACGCGCGCGCACGCTGTGGTTTTCGGGGTTGGGCGGGGTCCGTGGGGCCGCGGCGGGCAGTGTAGGAGTTCGCGCGCGCGGGGAGGGGGGGGAAAACGCCGCCGCGGTGCATGCCGGGAGCCGCTGTGCCCCTCGTTCCCGGTCAATCCCCGGCCGCGGCGCCGGCCGGGTCCCCTAACGTCCTCCCAACCCCGCCCCGCGGGCCGGAAGTCGCGCCGTTTCCGGTTTCCCGGCCGTGATTTTTTTTTTTTTTTTTTAATTTGTGGAGGGGGAATTCCCCGATCGGGCTGGGGGGCGGGGCCTGGGGCGATGGGCGGGGCCTGGAGCGGCGTGGCCACGCCCCCGGCGCCCTAACGTCCTGTCCATCACGTCCTCGCCCTTGTTTATGTGATCACGGGGCGGGGGCGGGGCCTGGGGGGTGAGTGACGCCGTGGGCGGGGCCTGGAGGGCCGTAGCCACGCCCCCGGCGCCCTAACGTCCTGTCCATCACGTCCTCGCCCTTGTTTATGTGATCACGGGGCGGGGGCGGGGCCTGGGGGGTGAGTGACGCCGTGGGCGGGGCCTGGAGGGCCTTGGCCACGCCCCCGAGCCCCCTAACGTCCTGTCGATCACGTCCTCGCCCTTGTTTATGTAATAAAAGCGGCGGGGGCGGGGCCTGGGGGCGCGGGGCGGGGCCTGGGGGGGTGAGTGACGCCGGGGGCGGGGCCTGGAGGGCCGTAGCCACGCCCCCGGCGCCCTAACGTCCCTTCCATCACGTCCTCGCCCTTGTTTATGTGATCGCGGCGGCGGGGGCGGGGCCTGGGGGCGCGGGGGCGGGGCCTGGGGGCGCGGGGCGGGGCCTGGGGGGGTGAGTGACGCCGTGGGCGGGGCCTGGAGGGCCTTGGCCACGCCCCCGAGCCCCCTAACGTCCTGTCGATCACGTCCTCACCCTTGTTTATGTAATAAAAGCGGCGGGGGCGGGGCCTGGGGGCGCGGGGCGGGGCCTGGGGGGTGAGTGACGCCGGGGGCGGGGCCTGGAGGGCCGTAGCCACGCCCCCGGCGCCCTAACGTCCAGTCAATCACGTCCTCGCCCTTGTTTATGTGATAAAAGCAATGTGGGCGGGGCCTGGGGCGCGGGGCGGGGCCTGGGGCGGTGAGTGACTCCGTGGGCGGGGCCTGGAGGGGCGTGGCCACGCCCCCGGCGCCCTACCGTCCCGTCCATCACGTCCTCGCCCTTGTTTATGTGATCGCGGCGGCGGGGGCGGGGCCTGGGGGGGTGAGTGACGCCGTGGGCGGGGCCTGGAGAGCCGTGGCCACGCCCCCCGCGCCCTAACGTCCCGTCCATCACGTCCTCGCCCTTGTTTATGTGATCGCGGGGGCGGGGGCGGGGCCTGGGGGCGCGGGGCGGAGCCTGGGGGCGCGGGGCGGGGCCTGGGGGTGAGTGACGCCGTGGGCGGGGCCTGGAGAGCCGTGGCCACGCCCCCGGCGCCCTAACGTCCTGTCCATCACGTCCTCGCCCTTGTTTATGTGATGGCGGGGGCGGGGCCTGGGGGCGCGGGGCGGGGCCTGGGGCGCGGGGCGGGGCCTGGGGGGGTGAGTGACGCCGTGGGCGGGGCCTGGAGGGCCGTGGCCACGCCCCCGGCGCCCTAACGTCCCGTCCATCACGTCCTCGCCCTTGTTTATGTGATCGCGGCGGCGGGGGTGGGGCCTGGGGGGCCGGGGCGGGGCCTGGGGGCGCGGGGGGCGGGGCCCAACCCAGGACTGAGCACCGAGTACCTGGGACTGAGCACCAAGCACCCGGGTCTCAGCACCGAGTGTCCGGCCCGAGCACTGAGCACCTGCGACTGGGACGGCAGCGTGTGGACTAAGCACCCAGCACCCAGCACCCGGGACTGAGCACGCAGTGCCTGGCCTGAGCTCCCAGCAGGTGGAACTGAGCACCCAGCACCCACACGGAGCACCCAGCACCCTCAGCACAAGCACCGAGCACCGGGGAGGGAGCACCGAGCACCCAGCACCCAGGCCTGAGCCCCCAGCACTTGGGACTGAGCCCCCAGCACCCAGCGTCCCGTGCGCATGGACCCCTCCCCCCAACGGTGACTCACCCTGGGGTGACTCAGCGCCGCCGGGTGCTGGGTGGGGTGCTGGGACTCAGTCTGCTCTGTGGGTGCTGCCGCTCAGTCCTTTACCTGGGTTCTGCGAGGCGGTCACTGAGAGCACCTGGGACCGAGCACCCAGCACCCGCGACTGAGCCCCAAGCACCCTGACTGAGCACTGAGCACTCAGCACTGAGCACCACGCATGAGCACGGAGCACGGGGAACTGAGCACCTAGCACCCTGCCTAAGCACCAATCACCCTGACTGAGCGAGCACTAAGCACTGGGGACTGAGCATCAAGTACCAGGACTGAGCACCAGGACTGAGCACCAGGACTGAGCACTAAGTACTGAGAACCAGGACTGAGCACAGAGCATGGGGAACTGAGCACCAAGCACTTGGGCCTAAGTACCAATCACCCTGACTGAGCACCAAGCACTCTGATTGAGTTCCCAGCACCCAGGACTGAGCACCAAGTACTGAGAACCAGGACTGAGCACTAAGTACTGAGAACCAGGACTGAGCACAGAGCACGGGGAACTGAGCACCAAGCACTTGGGACTGAGCACCCAGCACCAGGACTGAGCACCCAGCACCAGAACTGAGACCCCAGCACCAAGACTAAGCATCAAGCACCAGTACTGAGCACTGAGCACCCAGGACTGAGCACCAAGTACTGAGAACCAGGGCCTGAGCCCCCAGCACCCGGGACTGAGCCCTGAGCACCCAGGACTGAGCCCCCAGCACCCGGGACTGAGCCTCAGCACCAGGACTGAGCACCCAGCACCCAGAACCGAGCACCGAGCACCAGGACTGAGCACCCAGCACCCAGAACCGAGCACCAAGCACCAGGACTGAGCCCCGAGCTTCTAACAACTGCTGCCTGGCGTGCCGCCCACACCCCAGCCCCACGCCAGTGAGGCCACGCCCCTCATTGAATATTCACGAGGGTCTCCGTGGAGGGCGGGGGCGTGGTCCGTGCGGGAGGGGGCGTGGCCTGCGTCGAGGACGATCCTTATGCTAATTAGGGGGCGTGGCGCACGCTGACGAGGCTCCAAGCGTCTTTATGGGGCGGTCATGCAAATGGGGGTGGAGTTATGCTAGTTAGGGGCGTGGCACACGCTGACGAGGCTCCAAGCGTCTTTATGGGGCGGTTATGCAAATGGAGGCGGAGTTATGCTAATTAGGGGGCGTGGCGCATGCAAAGGAGACCCAACTGTTTTTTCTGGAGGTTTGAGGGCGTGGGCCATGCAAAATGAGGGGCGGGGCCTATGCAAATGAGGACCCAACAGTCTTTAATGGAGGACGGGCGACTTCTACTCGAATGAGGGGCGTGGCTTATGCTATTTGGGGGCGTGGTCTATACAAATGAGAGCCAAAATGTCTTTATGGGTCAGGGGCGTGTTCTACGCAAATGAGGGGTCGTGGTCTATGCAAATGAGAGCCAGACTGTCTTTATGGGTCAGGGGCGTCTTCTACGCAAATGAAGGGCGTGGCCTATGCAAATGAGGACCCAACAGTCTTTTTATGGAAGACGGGTCTCCTTCTATGCTAATGGGGGCGTGGCTTATGATAATGAGGGGCGCGGCCTATGCAAATGTGACCCAACAGTCTTTATGGAGGACGGGGGCGTATTCCACGCAAATGAGGGGCGTGGCTTATGCTAATGAGGGGCGCAGCCTATGCAAATGAGGACCCAACAGCTATTATGGAAGATGGGCGCATCCTACGCAAATGAGGGGTGTGGCCTATGCAAATGAGAGCCAAGCTGTCTTTACGGGTCAGGGGCGTATTCTACGCGAATGAAGGGGCTTGGCTTATGCAAATGAGGACACAACAGTCTTTATGGAGGACGGGGCGACTTCTACTCGAATTAGGGGCGTGGCTTATGATAATTAGGGGCGTGGCCTATGCAAATGAGGCCCAACAGTCTTTATGGAGGACGGGGACGCGTTCTACACGAATGAGAGGCGTGGCTTTTGAAAAGTAGGGGCGCGGGCTATGCAAATGAGGGTCCAACAGTCTTTATGGAGGATGGGGGCGCGTTCAACGCAAATGAGGGGCGTGGCCTATGATATTTAGGGGCGTGGCCTATGCAAATGAGAGCCAGGCTGTCGTTATGGATCAGGGGCGTGCTCTACGCAAATGAGGGGCGTGGCCCATGCAAATGAGGGCCCAGCAGTCTTTATGTAGGCCGGGGCGACTTCTACTCGAATGAGGGCGTGGCTTATGATAATTAGGGGCGCGGTCTGTGCAAATGAGGACCCATCTGTCTTTATGGAGGACGGGGGCGTGGTCTATGCAAATGAGGGGCGTGGTTTATGATAATTAGGGGGTGCAGTCTGCGCAAATGAGGACCCGACCGTCGCGTGGTCCATGCAAATGAGGGGCGTCGTTTATGCAAATGAGCAGGAGAAACCATCCCAGCCGCGTTTTCTCTGTTTCTCTTGTGGGTGCTGGGGACTCGGTCCTCCCCTCCCGTGGGTGCTGGTGACTCGGTCCTTCCCTCCCGTGGGTGCTGGGGACTCGGTCCTCCCCTCCCGTGGGTGCCGGGGACTCGGTCCTCCCCTCCCGTGGGTGCCGGGGACTCGGTCCTCCCCTCCCGTGGGTGCTGGGGACTCGGTCCTCCTCCCCTCCCGTGGGTGCTGGGGACTCGGTCCTCCCCTCCCGTGGGTGCTGGGGACTCGGTCCTCCTCCCCTCCCGTGGGTGCTGGGGACTCGGTCCTCCCCTCCCGTGGGTGCTGGGGACTCAGTCCTTCCAAAATTCAGAAATTAAATTTTTTTTTTCTGATTTTTTTTTTTTCGTTTTCTCGTTTCAGATTTCGATCTCTCGGACGCGCTCGAAGGTGGGGGGGGTGGCAGGACGGACGGACGGACGGACGGGGGGACAGGACGGAGGGACCCGGGACGCCTCCCGACGCGGGGACCTTTCCCTTTCAAATCTGGATTAAATTTTATTTTTTTTCAGAAATTCAAAAAAATTTTTTTTTTTTGTTAAATTTCAATTTTTGTTTTTTTCACGATCAGAATTTTTTTTTTAATTTTTCGCGTTTTGTTCTCGACTTCGGTATTTAAAAAAAAAACAGTTTCCGTCTTGGAAACACACAGCGGCGGCGGTCGGCGGACGTCGGGACGGGAATCGATTGTGAAAAGCCGGCGTCGGAAATTCAAATTTTTTAGCCGAGAGAATCTTTGGAAATTCGGAAACTAAATTTTCTGGGAAAAGTTTATAAAACCAGAAGCTAAATTTTCCAGAGGAAAAAATAATTTAATTTATTAAAATAATTTATTAAAATAAATAAAATTAAATTTTCCGGGAAAATCAAGGATCTAAAAGTGGATTTCCCAGAAAAACAAAAAACCAAGAAACTAAAATTTTTCAGGGAAACCGAAAAAAAAAACCTTAAAATTTCCTGGAAAAGTTAAAAAAAAAAAATCAAAAGCTAAAAATTTCTGGAGAAACAAATTTTAATTTTCGAAAAAATTCAAAAATAAAAAAACCAAATTTTCCAGAAAATTAAAAATTTACCAATTAAATTCCTCCCCACCCCGCAAAAAAAATTTAAAAATTTAAATTTTCAAGGAAGAAAAACCAACCGCGACGAGAAATCAAAATTTTTAATTTCTTTCCCCCTCAGACCCCAAGAAGCCGGTTCCAACCAGGAAGCCCGCGGGTGAGTCGGGGGCGGGGCGTCCGGGGGGCGCCGGGGGGAAACCGAGGCAGCGGGGACCGGCCATAGCCCGACTCCCCACACTTCCTGTCCCTGAGCTTCCGCTTCCTGTCCTTAAACTTCCGCTTCCTGTCTTTGAATTTCCATTTCCTGTCCTTGAATTTCCATTTCCTGTCCCTAAATCCCCACTTCCTGTCCCTGAACTCCCATTTCCTGTCCCCAGACCGGCCATAGCCCGACTCCTTACACTTCCTGTCTCTGAACTTCCACTTCCTGTCCCTGAACTTCCGCTTCCTGTCCCTGAACTTCCGCTTCCTGTCCTTAAACTTCCACTTCCTGTCCTTAAACTTCCGCTTCCTGTCCCTGAACTTCCGCTTCCTGTCCCTGAACTTCCGCTTCCTGTCCCTGAACTTCCGCTTCCTGTCCTTAAACTTCCACTTCCTGTCCCTGAGCTTCCACTTCCTGTCCCTGAACTTCCGCTTCCTGTTCCTGAGCTTCTGCTTCCTGTCTCCAAAATTCCATTTCCTGTCCCTGAACAATTTCCACTTCCTGTCCCTTCCACTTCCTGTCTCCAAATTTCCATTTCCTGTCCTTGAATTTCCACTTCCTTTCTCTAAATCCCCACTTCCTGTCCCCAGACCAGCAATAGCCCGACCCCCCCACTTCCTGTCCCTGTGTCCCCCACTTCCCGTCCCCGACCCCCCCACTTCCCGTCCCCGACTCCCCCACTTCCCGTCCCCGACTCCCCCACTTCCTGTCCCGACTCCCCCACTTCCTGTCCCCGACTCTCCCACTTCCCGTCCCCGACTCCCCCACTTCCCGTCCCCGACTCCCCCACTTCCCGTCCCCGACTCCCCCACTTCCCGTCCCCGACTCCCCCACTTCCCGTCCCCGACTCCCCCACTTCCCGTCCCCGACTCCCCCACTTCCCGTCCCTGTCCCTGTGTCCCCCACTTCCCGTCCCGACTCCCCCACTTCCCGTCCCCGACTCCCCCACTTCCCGTCCCCGACTCCCCCACTTCCCGTCCCCGACTCCCCCACTTCCCGTCCCCGACTCCCCCACTTCCCGTCCCGACTCCGACACTTCCCGTCCCCGACTCCCCCACTTCCCGTCCCCGACTCCCCCGCTTCCCGTCCCCGACTCCCCCACTTCCCGTCCCCGACTCCCCCACTTCCCGTCCCGACTCCGACACTTCCCGTCCCCGACTCCCCCACTTCCCGTCCCCGACTCCCCCACTTCCCGTCCCCGACTCCCCCACTTCCCGTCCCCGACTCCCCCACTTCCCGTCCCCGACTCCCCCACTTCCCGTCCCCGACTCCCCCACTTCCCGTCCCCGACTCCCCACTTCCCGTCCCCGACTCCCCCACTTCCCGTCCCCGACTCCCCCACTTCCCGTCCCCGACTCCCCCACTTCCCGTCCCCGACTCCCCCACTTCCCGTCCCCGACTCCCCACTTCCCGTCCCCGACTCCCCCACTTCCCGTCCCTGTCCCTGTGTCCCCCACTTCCTGTCCCTGTGTCCCCCACTTCCCGTCCCCGACTCCCCCACTTCCCGTCCCCGACTCCCCCACTTCCCGTCCCGACTCCCCCACTTCCCGTCCCCGACTCCCCCACTTCCCGTCCCCGACTCCCCCACTTCCCGTCCCCGACTCCCCCACTTCCCGTCCCCGACTCCCCCACTTCCCGTCCCCGACTCCCCCACTTCCCGTCCCCGACTCCCCCACTTCCTGTCCCCGACTCCAACGCCCACTTCCGGCCCCGCCCACCCACTTCCTGCCCCGCCCCCGTGTCCGTCCGCAGGAGGCGGGGCCGGGGACGACCTGGACCTGAGCGACGCCCTGGATGGACACGGTGAGCCTGGTGGGGGGGGCGGGGCCGCCCGGGGTGCTGGGACTCGGTCCTCTGCATGCATAGTGGGGCTTGGTGATGGGGGTGGGTGCTGGGACTCAGTCCTCTGCATGCATAGTGGTGGGCGGGTGCTGGGACTTAGTCCTTTGTATGCATAGTGGTGGGCGGGTGCTGGGACTCAGTCCTCTGCATGGATAATGGTGGGCGGGTGCTGGTACTCAGTCCTCTGCATGGATAATGGTGGGCGGGTGCTGGGACTCAGTCCTCTGCATGGATAATGGTGGGCGGGTGCTGGTACTCAGTACTTTGCATGGGTACCAGGCTTCTGTCAGGTGGGCGGGTGCTGGGACTCAGTCCTGTGCATGCATAGTGGGGTTTGGGGTTTGTGTGGGTGCTGGGACTCAGTCCTCTGCATGGCTATGGGGTTCTGTCAGGTGTGTGGGTGCTGGGACTCAGTCCTCTGCATGGATACTGGTGGGCGGGTGCTGGGACTCAGTCCTCTGCCTGCACAATGGGGTTTGGGATTCGTACGGGTGCTGGGACTCAGTCCCCTGCACGGATACTGGGGCTTGGTGACGTGGGCTATGGGTGCTGGGACTCAGTCCTCCCCCCTCCCCTCCCCCCGCAGACCCCCAGCCGCCCCCGCCCCGGCCGCCGCCGCCGCCGCGACCCCGCGACCCCCAGAAGCCGGACTCCAGGCCCGCGGGAGGTCAGGAGGCGGGACTGACACCCCGGGGGGGAGGGGTCTATGCTAATGAGGGCGGCCGCATGCAAATGAGGCCTGATGTCCCTGTGACGTCACTTCCGCCCTGTATGCAAATGAGGAAGCTCGGCCTATGCTGATGAGGCCCGGGTTATGCTAATGAGGCCGGGCCCAGGGCCCTTTATTGAGAAATATGCTAATTGGGTCCGATTCATTTGCATTTCCTTTCATGTATGCTAATGAGGCCTGGTTTATGCTAATGAGGCCGGGCCTAGTCTCCTTTATTGAGAATTATGCTAATTGGGTCTGATTCATTTGCATTTCTTTCATGTATGCTAATGAGGCCTGGTTTATGCTAATGAGGCCGGGCCTAGTCTCCTTTATTGAGAATTATGCTAATTGGGTCTTGATTCATTTGCATTTCTTTCATGTATGCTAATGAGGCCCGGTTTATGCTAATTACCCCCATCTAGGCTCCTTTATTGAGAATTATGCTAATTGGGTCTCGGTTCATTTGCATCTCCTCACGTATGCTAATGTGTTTGTTTCCACGCATGCTAATGAGGCCCGGTTTATGGTAATTAGGCCCCCCCAATGCTAATTGGATCCCGTTTATGCTAATCAGGCCCCATCCGGGCTCGTTTATTGAGAAATATGCTAATTGGACCTGATTTGTTTCTATTTCCGTTCACGTATGCTAATGAGGCCTGGCTTATGATAATTAGGACGCGTCCCTGCTGGAATGCTCCGCTGTATGCTGATTAGGCATGACTCATTTGCATTTCCTTTCATGTATGCTAATGAGGCCGGGTCCAAGGCTCTTTGGCTGAGGAATATGCTAATGGGTTCATTTGCATCTGTTTTCGTTTATGCTAATGAGACGCGCTTTATGCTAACGAGGCCAATCTAGACTCGTTTTATTGAGAATTATGCTAATTGGGACCGATTCATTTGCATCTCTTCGTGCATATTCCTGACTTAATGAGCCGGGACCTGGGTTCATTTGCATATGTTAAAATAAAAAAGCTAATTAGCATACACGAAACACACAAGCGTTGGGTCCCATTAGCATAGAACTTAACAAACGGGGCCTCACGCGCGTTCGTTAACGAATATGCTAATTGGCTCTCGTGTCCGAAGGAGGAACACGTATGCTAATGTATGCAAATGAGGCCGGGTCTCGGCTCGTGGATCCCGAATTATGCTAATCCGACCCGGGTCATTTGCATTTGTTTCCACCTATGCTAATTGGCCCTGACGTATGCAAATCGGCACGCTGCTTCCTCCGCCGTATGCTAATGAGGCCTGATGATTTATGCTAATGAGGCCTGGTCTACGCCCGCCCATTAAGGGAATTTGCTAATTGGACCTGGTTTTACCTCTGTTTGTTTTCATGTATGCTAATGAGGCCGATTTATGCTAATCTCGCGCGCATGCATGCTAATGAGCTCCGACGGCCGCCCGCCTAGTTTATGCAAATTAGGCCGAGTCTCTGGCTGTGCTGTTCAGAAATATGCTAATTGGTCCTGACACGTATGCTAATCTGCCCTCATGGATTGGCACGGGTCCTCACGCATGCTAATGAGCTCTGATTTCGGCCCCCTCGTTTTAATGTATGCAAATGAGGCCTGGCTTTCCTTCAGTGCAGGCAAACGGGGCCTGGTTTATGCTAATTAGTCCCCACCTAGGCTCATTAATTGAGAAATATGCTAATTGGACGTGATTTACCTCTACATCCTTTAATGTATGCAAACGAGGCCTGATTTATGCTAATTAGTCTCCTTCAAGGCTCGTTTCCTTTCTTGTATGCTAATGAGGCTGGTTTATGCTAATCAGGCCCCATCTAGGCTTGTTAATTGAGAAATATGCTAATTGGACCTGATTAACTTCTATTTCCTTCAATGCATGCAAATGAGGCCTGGACTTCCTTTACTGTATGCAAACGAGGCCTGATTTATGCTAATGAGGCCCCGTCTAGGCTCGTTAATCGAGAAATATGCTAATTGGGCCTGATTTGCCTCTGTTTATGCAAATTAGGACTGACGTATGCAGATCAGAGCGTGTCTAGGCGGCTGCCGTATGCTAATTAGGCCCCGTTTATTAACTTATAT
>NW_026737879.1:0-30201 GCF_949786415.1 Peromyscus eremicus
CTCCCATTGTCATACTCAGGGCAAATAGCACAGGCCTCTGTTCCCAGCATGTACAGTGTATTGGACTAAAGAGGATCTACTGTTCTTGTCAGGTTCCTAAGCAGAGTTGAACTAGATATGGCCGTGTGTGTAGGACTCACAGTTCTTTTGTTATTAGCAAGCTCACTGTTCTGGCCCTATAGGAAACACAGTAGAGTAGAAGAGTGCTCTTTTCTCAAAAGCAGACTGTGTTTCTTGTAACGCAAGCTAGCGTTTGTTTCCCAGTCCTAAATGGAGTTGAATCACATGCAGTTTCTGGTCCTACGAGCAAGAGTTTTTTCTGGTAATAAGAGTCACTATTGCGCTCCCATTGTCATACACAGGGCAAATAGCACTGGCGTCTGTTCCCAGCATGTACAGTGTATTGGACTGAAGAGGATCTACTGTTCTTGTCAGGTTCCTAAGCAGAGTTGAACTAGATATGGCCGATGTGTGTAGGAAGCACAGTTCTTTTGTACTCAGCAAGCTCACTGTTCTGGCCCTATAGGAAACACAGTAGAGTAGAAGAGTGCTCTTTTCTCAGAAGCAGACTGCGTTTCTTGTAAGGTGAGCTAGTGTTTGTTTCCCAGTCCTAAATGGAGATGAATCACATGCAGATTTTGGTCATACGAGCAAGAGTTGTTTTCTGGTAAGGCAAGTCAATATTGCGCTCCCATTGCCCTACACAGTGCAAATAGCACTCGCGTCTGTTCCCAGCAAGTACAGTGTATGGGACTGAAGAGGAGCTACTGTTCTTGTCAGTTTCCTAAGCAGAGTTGAACTAGATATGATCCGTGTGTGTAGGAAGCACAATTCTTTTGTTCTGAGCAAGCACACTGTTTGGACCCCATAGGAAACACAATAGAGAAGATGTGTGCCCTATTCTCAAAAGCAGAGCGTGTTTCTTGTAAGGCGAGCTAGCGTTTGTTTCCCAGTCTTAAGTGGATTGATAAATGCAGTTTCTGATCCTAAGAGCAAGAGTTGTTTTCTGGTAAGAGGAGTCACTATTGTGCTCCCATTGTCATACACAGTGCAAATAGCCCTCGCGTCTGTTCCCAGCAAGTACAGTGTATTTGACTGAAGAGGAGCTACTGTTTTTGTCAGTTTCCTAAGCAGAGTTGAACTAGATATGACCCGTGTGTGTAGGAAGCACAGTTCTTTTGTTCTGAGCAAGCACACTGTTTGGACCCCATAGGAAACACAGTAGAGTAGATGTGTGCCCTATTCTCAAAAGCAGAGCGTGTTTCTTGTAAGGCGAGCTAGCATTTGTTTCCCAGTCCTAAGTGGATTGAATCAAATGCAGTTTCTGGTCCTAAGAGCAAGAGTTGTTTTCTGGTAAGAAGGGTCACTATTGTGCTCCCATTGCTGTGCACAGTGCAAATAGCACTCGCGTCTGTTCCCAGCAAGTACAGTGTATTGGACTGAAGAGGAGCTACTGTTCTCGTCAGTTTCCTAAGCAGAGTTGAACTAGATATGGCCCGTGTGTGTAGGACGCACAGTTCTTTTGTTCTGAGCAAGCTCACTGTTCTGGCCCTATAGGAAACACAGTAGAGTACAAGAGTGCTCTTTTCTCAAAATCAGAGTGTGTTTCTTGTAAGGCGAGATAGCATTTGTTTCCCAGTCCTAAATGGAGTTGAATCACATGCACTTTCTGGTCCTACGAGCAAGAGTCGTTTTCTGGTAAAAAGAGTCACTATTTCGCTCCCAATGCCGTACACAGTGCAAATAGCACTCGCGTCGTTTCCCAGCAAGTACAGTGTATTGGACTGAAGAGGAGCTACTGTTCTTGTCAGTTTCCTATGCAGAATTGAACTAGATATGGCCCGTGTGTGTAGGAAGCACAGTTCTTTTGTTCTGAGCAAGCTCACTGTTTGGACCCCATAGGAAACACAGTAGAGTAGAAGAGTGCTCTTTTCTCAAAAGCAGAGTGTGTTTCTTGTAAGGCGAGCTAGCGTTTGTTTCCAAGTCCTAAATGGAGTTGAATCACATGCAGATTCTGGTCCTACGAGCAAGGGTTGTTTTCTGGTAAGAAGAGACACTATTGCACTCCCATTGCCATACACAGTGCAAATAGCACTGGCGTCTGTACCCAGCATGTACAGCGTATTGGACTGAAGAGGATCTTCTGTTTTTTTCAGTTTCCTAAGCAGAGTTGAACTAGATATGGCCCGTGTGTGTAGGAAGCACAGTTCTTTTGTTCTGAGCAAGCTCACATTACGAACCCCATAGGAAAAACAGTAGAGTAGAAGAGTGCATTTTTCTCAAAAGCAGAGTGTGTTTCTTGTAAGATGAGCTAGCGTTTGTTTCCCAGTCCTAAATGGAGTTGAATCCCATGCAGTTTCTGGTCCTACGAGCAAGAGTTTTTTCTGGTAATAAGAGTCACTATTGTGCTCCCATTGTCATACTCAGGGCAAATAGCACTGGCCTCTGTTCCCAGCATGTACAGTGTATTGGACTAAAGAGGATCTACTGTTCTTGTCAGGTTCCTAAGCAGAGTTGAACTAGATATGGCCCATGTGTGTAGGAAGCACAGTTCTTTTGTACTCAGCAAGCTCACTGTTCTGGCCCTATAGGAAACACAGTAGATTAGAAGAGAGCTCTTTCCTCCAAAGCAGAGTGTGTTTCTTGTAAGGCCAGCTAGAGTTTGTTTCCCAGTCCTAAATGGAGTTGAATCACATGCAGTTTCCGTTCCTATGAGCAAGAGTTGTTTTCTGGTAAGGAAAGTCACTATTGTGCTCCCATTGACAAACACAGTGCAAATAGCACTCGCGTCTGTTCCCAGCAAGTACAGTGTATTGGACTGAAGAGAAGCTACTGTTCTTGTCAGTTTCCTAAGCAAATTTGAACTAGATATGGCCCGTGTGTGTAGGAAGCACAGTTCTTTTGTTCTGAGCAAGCTCACTGTTTGGATCCCATAGGAAACACAGTAGAGTAGAAGAGTGCTCTTTTCTCAAAAGCAGAGTGTGTTTCTTTTAAGGCGAGCTAGCATTTGTTTCCCAATCCTAAATGGAGTTGAATCACATCCAGGTTCTGGTCCTACGAGCAAGAGTTGTTTTCTAGTAAGAGGAGTCACTATTGCGCTCCCTTTGCCATACACAGTGCAAATAGCCCTCGCGTCTGTTCCCAGCAAGTACAGTGTATTGGACTGAAGAGGAGCTACTGTTCTTGTCAGTTTCCTAAGCAGAGTGGAACTAGATATGGCCCATGTGTAGGAAGCACAGTTCTTTTATACTCAGCAAGCTCACTCTTCTGGCCCTATAGGAAACACAGTAGAGTAGAAGAGTGCTCTTTCCTCAAAAGCAGAGTGTGTTTTTTGTAAGGCGAGCTAGCGTTTGTTTCGCAGTCCTAAATGGAGTTGAATCACATGCAGTTTCCGTTCCTACGAGCAAGAGTTGTTTTCTGGTAAGGAAAGTCACTATTGCGCTCCCATTGCCATACACAGTGCAATTAGCACTCGCGTCTGTTCCCAGCAAGTACAGTGTATTGGACTGAAGAGGAGCTACTGTTCTTGTCAGTTTCCTAAGCAGAATTGAACTAGATATGGCCCGTGTGTGTAGGAAGCACAGTTCTTTTGTTCTGAGCAAGCTCACTGTTTGGATCCCATAGGAAACACAGTAGAGTAGAAGAGTGCTCTTTTCTCAAAAGCAGAGTGTGTTTCTTGTAAGGCGAGCTAGCGTTTGTTTCCCAATCCTAAATGGAGTTGAATCACATCCAGGTTCTGGTCCTATGAGCAAGAGTTGTTTTCTGGTAAGAAGAGTCACTATTGCGCTCCCTTTGCCATACACAGTGCAAATAGCCCTCGCGTCTGTTCCTAGCAAGTACAGTGTATTGGACTGAAGAGGAGCTACTGTTCTTGTCAGTTTCCTAAGCAGAGTTGAACTAGATATGACCCATGTGTAGGAAGCACAGTTCTTTTGTACTCAGCAAGCTCACTGTTCTGGCCCTAGAGGAAACACAGTAGAGTAGAAGAGTGCTCTTTCCTCAAAAGTAGAGTGTGTTTTTTGTAAGGCGAGCTACCGTTTGTTTCGCAGTCCTAAATGGAGTTGAATCACATGCAGTTTCCGTTTCTACAAGCAAGAGTTGTTTTCTGGTAAGGAAAGTCACTATTGCGCTCCCATTGCCATACACAGTGCAATTAGCCCTCGCGTCTGTTCCCAGCAAGTACAGTGTATTGGACTGAAGAGGAGCTACTGTTCTTGTCAGTTTCCTAAGCAGAATTGAACTAGATATGGCCCGTGTGTGTAGGCAGCACAGTTCTTTTGTTCTGAGCAAGCTCACTGTTTGGACCCCATAGGAAACACAGTAGAGTAGAAGAGTGCTCTTTTCTCAAAAGCAGAGTGTGTTTCTTGTAAGGCGAGCTAGCGTTTGTTTCCCAGTCCTAAATGGAGTTGAATCACATGCAGTTTCTGGTCCTACGAGCAAGAGTTTTTTCTGGTAATAAGAGTCACTATTGCGCTCCCATTGTCACACTCAGGGCAAATAGCACAGGCCTCTGTTCCCAGCATGTACAGTGTATTGGACTAAAGAGGATCTACTGTTCTTGTCAGGTTCCTAAGCAGAGTTGAACTAGATATGGCCGTGTGTGTAGGACTCACAGTTCTTTTGTTATTAGCAAGCTCACTGTTCTGGCCCTATAGGAAACACAGTAGAGTAGAAGAGTGCTCTTTCCTCAAAAGCAGAGTGTGTTTTTTGTAAGGCGAGATAGCGTTTGTTTCCCAGTCCTAAATGGAGTTGAATCACATGCAGGTTTGGTCATACGAGCAAGAGTTGTTTTCTGGTAAGGAAAGTCAATATTGCGCTCCCATTGCCATACACAGTGCAAATAGCACTCGCGTCTGTTCCCAGCAAGTACAGTGTATGGGACTGAAGAGGAGCTACTGTTCTTGTCAGTTCCCTAAGCACAGTTGAACTAGATATGATCCGTGTGTGTAGGAAGCACAATTCTTTTGTTCTGGGCAAGCTAACTGTTTGGACCCCACAGGAAACACAGTAGAGAAGATGTGTTCCCTATTCTCAAAAGCAGAGCATGTTTCTTGTAAGGCGAGCTAGCGTTTGTTTCCCAGTCCTAAGTGGATTGATTCAAATGCAGTTTCTGGTACTAAGAGCAAGAGTTGTTTTCTGGTAAGAAGAGTCACTATTGCGCTCCCTTTGCCATACACAGTTCAAATAGCACTCGCGTCTGTTCCAGCTAGTACAGTGTATTGGACTGAAGAGGAGCTACTGTTCTTATCAGTTAACGAAGCAGAATTAAACTAGATATGGCCCGTGTGTGTAGGAAGCACAGTTCTTTTGTTCTGAGCAAGGTCACTGTTCTGGCCCTATTGGAAACACAGTAGAGTAGAAGAGTGCTCTTTTCTCAAAAGCAGAGCGTGTTTCTTGTAAGGCGAGCTAGCGTTTGTTTCCCAGTCCTAAGTGGATTGAAACAAATGCAGTTTCTGGTACTAAGAGCAAGAGTTGTTTTCTGGTAAGAAGAGTCACTATTGAAATCCCATTTCCATACACAGTACAAATAGCACTCGCATCTGTTCCCAGCTAGTACAGTGTATTGGACTGAAGAGGAGCTACTGTTCTTGTCAGTTTCCTAAGCAGAGTTGAACTAGATATGACCCGTGTGTGTAGGAAGCACAATTCTTTTGTTTTGAGCAAGCTCACTGTTTGGACCCCATAGGAAACACAGTAGAGAAGATGTGTGCCCTATTCTCAAAAGCAGAGCGTGTTTCTTGTAAGGCGAGCTAGCGTTTGTTTCCCAGTCCTAAGTGGATTGATTCAAATGCCGTTTCTGGTCCTAAGAGCAAGAGCTGTTTTCTGGTAAGAGGAGTCACTATTGTGTTCCCATTGTCATACACAGTGCAAAGAGCCATCGCGTCTGTTCCCAGCAAGTACAGTGTATTTGACTGAAGAGGATCTACTGTTTTTGTCAGTTTCCTAAGCAGAGTTGAACTAGATATGACCCGTGTGTGTAGGAAGCACAGTTCTTTTGTTCTGAGCAAGCACACTGTTTGGACACCATTGGAAACACAGTAGAGTAGATGTGTGCCCTATTCTCAAAAGCAGAGTGTGTTTTTTGTAAGGCGAGCTAGCGTTTGTTTCGCAGTCCTAAATGGAGTTGAATCACATGCAGTTTCCGTTCCTACGAGCAAGAGTTGTTTTCTGATAAGGAAAGTCACTATTGTGCTCCCATTGCAATACACAGTGCAATTAGCACTCGCGTCTGTTCCCAGCAAGTACAGTGTATTGGACTGAAGAGGAGCTACTGCTCTTGTCAGTTTCCTAAGCAGAATTGAACTATTTATGGCCCGTGTGTGTAGGAAGCACAGTTCTTTTGTTCTGAGCAAGCTCACTGTTTGGACCCCATAGGAAACACAGTAGAGTAGAAGAGTGCTCTTTTCTCAAAAGCAGAGTGTGTTTCTTGTAAAGCGAGCCAGCGTTTGTTTCCCAGTCCTAAATGGAGTTGAATCACATGCAGTTTCTGGTCCTACGAGCAAGAGTTGTTTTCTGGTAAGAAGAATCACTATTGCGCTCCCATTGTCATACTCAGGGCAAATAGCACTGGCCTCTGTTCCTAGCATGTACAGTGTACTGGACTAAAGAGGATCTACAGTTCTTGTCAGGTTCCTAAGCAGAGTTGAACTAGATATGGCCCATGTGTGTAGAAAGCACAGTTCTTTTGTATTCACCAAGCTCACTGTTCTGGCCCTTTAGGAAACACAGTAGATTAGAAGAGTGCTCTTTCCTCCAAAGCAGAGTGTGTTTCTTGTAAGGCCAGCTAGAGTTTGTTTACCAGTCCTAAATGGAGTTGAATCACATGCAGTTTCCGTTCCTATGAGCAAGAGTTGTTTTCTGGTAAGGAAAGTCACTATTGCGCTCCCTTTGCCATACACAGTGCAAATAGCCCTCGCGTCTGTTCCCAGCAAGTACAGTGTATTGGACTGAAGAGGATCTACTGTTCTTGTCAGTTTCCTAAGCAGAGTTGAACTAGATATGGCCCATGTGTAGGAAGCACAGTTCTTTTGTACTCAGCAAGCTCACTGTTCTGGCCCTATAGGAAAAACAGTAGAGTAGAAGAGTACTCTTTCCTCAAAAGCAGAGTGTGTTTTTTGTAAGGCGAGCTAGCGTTTGTTTCGCAGTCCTAAATGGAATCAAATCACATGCAGTTTCCGTTCCTACGAGCAAGAGTTGTTTTCTGGTAAGGAAAGTCACTATTGTGCTCCCTTTGCCATACACAGTGCAATTAGCACTCGCATCTGTTCCCAGCAAGTACAGTGTATTGGACTGAAGAGGAGCTACTGTTCTTGTCAGTTTCCTAAGCAGAATTGAACTAGATATGGCCCGTGTGTGTAGGAAGCACAGTTCTTTTGTTCTGAGCAAGCTCACTGTTTGGACCCATAGGAAACACAGTAGAGTAGAAGAGTGCTCTTTTCTCAAAAGCAGAGTGTGTTTCTTGTAAGGCGAGCTACCGTTTGTTTCCCAGTCCTAAATGGAGTTGAATCACATGCAGTTTCTGGTCCTACGAGCAAGAGTTGTTTTCTGGTAAGAAGAGTCACTATTGCACTCCCATTGCCATACACAGTGCAAATAGCACTGGCGTCTGTACCCAGCATGTACAGCGTATTGGACTGAAGAGGATGTTCTGTTCTTTTCAGTTTCCTAAGCAGAGTTGAACTAGATATGGCCCGTGTGTGTAGGATGCACAGTTCTTTTGTTCTGAGCAAGCTCACATTTCGAACCTTATAGGAAACACAGCAGAGTAGAAGAGTGCATTTTTCTCAAAAGCAGAGTGTGTTTCCTGTAAGGCGAGCTAGCGTTTGTTTCGCAGTCCTAAATGGAGTTGAATCACATGCAGTTTCTATTCCTACGAGCAAGAGTTTTTTCTGGTAATAAGAGTCACTATTGCACTCCCATTGTCATACTCAGGGCAAATAGCACTGGCCTCTGTTCCCAGCATGTACAGTGTATTGGACTAAAGAGGATCTACTGTTCTTGTCAGGTTCCTCAGCAGAGTTGAACTAGATATGGCCCATGTGTGTAGGAGGCACAGTTCTTTTGTACTCAGCAAGCTCACTGTTCTGGCCCTATAGGAAACACAGTAGATTAGAAGAGTGCTCTTTCCTCCAAAGCAGAGTGTGTTTCTTGTAAGGCGAGCTAGAGTTTGTTTCCCAGTCCTAAATGGAGTTGAATCACATGCAGTTTCTGGTCCTACGAGCAAGAGTTGTTTTCTGGTAAGAAGAGTCACTATTGTGCTCCCATTGCCATACACAGTGCAAATAGCACTGGCGTCTGTACCCAGCATGTACAGTATATTGGACTGAAGAGGATCTACTGTTCTTGTCAGTTTCCTAAGCAGAATTGAACTAGATATGGCCCATGTGTGTAGGAAGCACAGTTCATTTGTTTTGAGCAAGCTCACTGTTTGGACCCCATAGGAAACACAGTAGAGAAGATATGTGCCCTATTCTCAAAAGCAGAGCGTGTTTCTTGTAAGGCGAGCTAGCGTTTGTTTCCTAGTCCTAAATGGAGTTGAATCACATGCAGTTTCTGGTCCTACGAGCAAGAGTTTTTTCTGGTAATAAGAGTCACTATTGCGCTCCCATTGTCATACTCAGGGCAAATAGCACTGGCCTCTGTTCCCAGCATGTACAGTGTACTGGACTAAAGAGGATCTACTGTTCTTGTCAGTTTCCTAAGCAGAGTTGAACTAGATATGGCCCGTGTGTGTAGGAAGCACAGTTCTTTTGTTCTGAGCAAGTTCACTGTTTGGACCCCATAGGAAACACAGTAGAGTAGAAGAGTGCTCTTTCTCCAAAGCAGAGTGTGTTTCTTGTAAGGCCAGCTAGCGTTTGTTTCCCAGTCCTAAATAGAGTTGAATCACATGCAGTTTCTGGTCCTACGAGCAAGAGTTGTTTCCTGGTATGAAGAGTCACTATTGTGCTCCCATTGCCATACACAGTGCAAATAGCACTGGCGTCTGTACCCAGCATGTACAGTGTATTGGACTGAAGAGGATGTTCTGTTCTTTTCAGTTTCCTAAGCAGAGTTGAACTAGATATGGCCCGTGTGTGTAGGAAGCACAGTTCTTTTGTTCTGAGCAAGCTCACATTTCGAACCCCATAGGAAACACAGTAGAGTAGAAGAGTGCATTTTTCTCAAAAGCAGATTGTGTTTCTTGTAAGGCGAGCTAGCGTTTTTTTCCCAATCCTAAATAGAGTTGAATCACATGCAGTTTCTGGTCCTACGAGCAAGAGTTTTTTCTGGTAAGAAGAGTCACTATTGCGCTCCCATTGTCATACTCAGGGCAAATAGCACTGGCCTCTGTTCCCAGCATGTACAGTGTATTGGACTAAAGAGGATCTACTGTTCTTGTCAGGTTCCTAAGCAGAGTTGAACTAGATATGGCCCATGTGTAGGAAGCACAGTTCTTTTGTACTCAGCAAGCTCAATGTTCTGGCCCTTTAGGAAACACAGTAGATTAGAAGAGTGCTCTTTCCTCCAAAGCAGAGTGTGTTTCTTGTAATGCGAGCTAGTGTTTGTTTCCCAATCCTAAATGGAGTTGAAATACACATGCAGTTTCTGGTCCTACGAGCAAGAGTTGTTTTCTGGGAAGAAGAGTCACTATTGTGCTCCCTTTGCCATACACAGTGCAAATAGCCCTCGCGTCTGTTCCCAGTAAGTACAGTGTATTGGTCTGAAGAGGAGCTACTCTCTTGTCAGTTTCCTAAGCAGAGTTGAACTAGATATGGCCCATGTGTGTAGGAAGCACAGTTCTTTTGTACTCAGCAAGCTCACTCTTCTGGCCCTATAGGAAACAGAGTAGAGTAGAAGAGTGCTCTTTCCTCAAAAGCAGAGTGTGTTTTTTGTAAGGCGAGCTAGCGTTTGTTTCGCAGTGCTAAATGGAGTTGAATCACATGCAGTTTCCGTTCCTACGAGCAAGAGTTATTTTCTGGTAAGGAAGGTCACTATTGTGCTCCCTTTGCCATACACAGTGCAAATAGCCCTCGCGTCTGTTCCCAGTAAGTACAGTGTATTGGTCTGAAGAGGAGCTACTCTCTTGTCAGTTTCCTAAGCAGAGTTGAACTAGATATGGCCCATGTGTGTAGGAAGCACAGTTCTTTTGTACTCAGCAAGCTCACTCTTCTGGCCCTATAGGAAACAGAGTAGAGTAGAAGAGTGCTCTTTCCTCAAAAGCAGAGTGTGTTTTTTGTAAGGCGAGCTAGCGTTTGTTTCGCAGTGCTAAATGGAGTTGAATCACATGCAGTTTCCGTTCCTACGAGCAAGAGTTATTTTCTGGTAAGGAAGGTCACTATTGTGCTCCCTTTGCCATACACAGTGCAAATAGCCCTCGCGTCTGTTCCCAGCAAGTACAGTGTATTGGACAGAAGAGGAGCTACTGTTCTTGTCAGTTTCCTAAGCAGAGTTGAACTAGATATGGCCTGTGTGTGTAGGAAGCACAGTGCTTTTGTTCTCAGCAAGCTCACTGTTCGGACCCCATAGAAAACACAGTAGAGTAGAAGAGTGCTCTTTTCTCAAAAGCAGAGTGTGTTTCTTGTAAGGTGAGCTAGCGTTTGTTTCCCAGTCCTAAATGGAGTTGAAATACTCATGCAGTTTCTGGTCCTACGAGCAAGAGTTGTTTTCTGGTTAGAAGAATCACTATTGCGCTCCCTTTGCCATACACAATGCCAATAGCCCTCGCGTCTGTTCCCAGCAAGTACAGTGTATTGGACTGAAGAGGAGCTACTGTTCTTGTCAGTTTCCTAAGCAGAGTTGAACTAGATATGGCCCATGTGTGTAGGAAGCTCAGTTCTTTTGTACTCAGCAAGCTCACTGTTCTGGCCCTATAGGAAACACAGTAGAGTAGAAGAGTGCTCTTTCCTCAAAAACAGAGTGTGTTTTTTGTAAGGCGAGCTAGCCTTTGTTTCGCAGTCCTAAATGGAGTTGAATCACATGCAGTTTCCGTTCCTACGAGCAACAGTTTTTTTCCTGTAAGGAAAGTCACTATTGCGCTCCCATTGCCATACACTGTGCAAATAGCCCTGGCGTCTGTACCCAGCATGTACAGTGTATTGGACTGAAGAGGATCTTCTGTTCTTTTCAGTTTCCTAAGCAGAGTTGTACTAGATATGGCCCATGTGTGTAGGAAGCACAGTTCTTTTGTACTCAGCAAGCTCACTATTCTTGCCCTATAGGAAACACAGTAGATTAGAAGAGTGCTCTTTCCTCCAAAGCAAAGTTTGTTTCTTGTAAGGCCAGCTAGAGTTTGTTTCCCAGTCCTAAATGGAGTTGAATCACATGCAGTTTCCGTTCCTACGAGCAAGAGTTGTTTTCTGGTAAGGAAAGTCACTATTGTGCTCCCATTGCCAAACACAGTGCAAATAGCACTCGCGTCTGTTCCCAGCAAGTACAGTGTATTGGACTGAAGAGGAGCTACTGTTCTTGTCAGTTTCCTAAGCAAATTTGAACTAGATATGGCCCGTGTGTGTAGGAAGCACAGTTCTTTTGTTCTGAGCAAGCTCACTGTTTGGATCCCATAGGAAACACAGTAGAGTAGAAGATTGCTCTTTTCTCAAAAGCAGAGTATGTTTCTTGTAAGGCGAGCTAGCATTTGCTTCCCAATCCTAAATGTAGTAAAATCACATCCAGGTTCTGGTCCTACGAGCAAGAATTGTTTTCTGGTAAGAAGAGTCACTATTGCGCTCCCTTTGCCATACACAGTGCAAATAGCCCTCGCGTCTGTTCCCAGCAAGTACAGTGTATTGGACTGAAGAGGAGCTACTGTTCTTGTCAGTTTCCTAAGCAGAGTTGAACTAGATAAGGCCCATGTGTGTAGGAAGCACAGTTCTTTTGTACTCAGCAAGCTCACTGTTCTGGCCCTATAGGAAACACAGTAGAGTAGAAGAGTGCTCTTTCCTCAAAAGCAGAGTGTGTTTTTTGTAAGGCGAGCTAGCGTTTGTTTCGCAGTCCTAAATGGAGTTGAATCACATGCAGTTTGCGTTCCTACGAACAAGAGTTGTTTTCTGGTAAGGAAAGTCACTATTGCGCTCCCATTGCCATACACAGTGCAATTAGCACTCGCGTCTGTTCCCAGCAAGCACTGTGTATTGGACTGAAGAGGAGCTACTGTTCTTGTCAGTTTCCTAAGCAGAATTGAACTACATATGGCCCGTTTGTGTAGGAAGCACAGTTCTTTTGTTCTGAGCAAGCTCACTGTTTGGACCCCATAGAAAACACAGTAGAGTAGAAGAGTGCTCTTTTCTCAAAAGCAGAGTGTGTTTCTTGTATGGCGAGCTAGCGTTTATTTCCCAGTCCTAAATGGAGTTGAATCACATGCAGTTTCTGGTCCTACGAGCAAGACTTGTTTTCAGGTAAGAAGAGTCACTATTGTGCCCCATTGCCATACACAGTGCAAATAGCACTGGCCTCTGTACCCAGCATGTACTGTGTATTGGACTGCTAGGATCTACTGTTCTTGTCAGTTTCCTAAGCAGAATTGAACTAGATATGGCCCGTGTGTGTAGGAAGCACAGTTCTTTTGTTCTGAGCAAGCTCACATTTCGAACCTTATAGGAAACACAGTAGAGTAGAAGAGTGCTCTTTTCTCAAAAGCAGAGTGTGTTTCTTGTAAGGCGAGCTAGCGTTTGTTTCCCAGTCCTAAATGGAGTTGAATCACATGCAGTTTCTGGTCCTACGAGCAAGAGTTGTTTTCTGGGAAGAAGAGTCACTATTGTGCTCCCATTGTCATACACAGTGCAAATAGCCCTCGCGTCTGTTCCCAGCAAGTACAGTGTATTGGACTGAAGAGGAGCTACTGTTTTTGTCATTTTCCTAAGCAGAGTTGAAGTAGATATGACCTGTGTGTGTAGGAAGCACAGTTCTTTTGTTCTGAGCAAGCTCACTGTTTGGACCGCATAGGAAACACAGTAGAGTAGATGTGTGCCCTATTCTCAAAAGCAGAGCGTGTTTCTTATAAGGCGAGCTAGCGTTTGTTTCCCAGTCCTAAGTGGATTGAATCAAATGCAGCTTCTAGTCCTACGAGCAAGAGTTGTTTTCTTGTAAGAAGAGTCACTATTGCGCTCCCATTGCCAAACAGAGTGCAAATAGTACTCGCGTCTATTCCCAGTAAGTACAGTGTATTGGACTGAAGAGGAGCTGCTGTTCTTGTCAGTTTCCTAAGCAGACTTGAACTAGATATGGCCCGTGTGTGTAGGAAGCACAGTTCATTTGTTCTGAGCAAGCTCACTGTTCGGACCCCATAGGAAACACAGTAGAGTAGAAGAGTGCATTTTTCTCAAAAGCAGAGTGTGTTTCTTGTAAGGCCAGCTAACGTTTGTTTCCCAGTCCTAAATGGAGATGAAATACATGCAGTTTCTGGTCCTACAAGCAAGAGTTGTTTTCTGGTAAGAAGAGTCACTATTGCGCTCCCTTTGCCATACACAGTGCAAATAGCCCTCGCGTCTGTTCCCAGCAAGTACAGTGTATTGGACTGAAGAGGAGCTACTGTTCTTGTCAGTTTCCTAAGCAGAGTTGAACTAGATATGGCCTGTGTGTGTAGGAAGCACAGTTCTTTTGTTCTCAGCAAGCTCACTGTTCGGACCCCATAGAAAACACAGTAGAGTAGAAGAGTGCTCTTTTCTCAAAAGCAGAGTGTGTTTCTTGTAAGGTGAGCTAGCGTTTGTTTCCCAGTCCTAAATGGAGTTGAAATACTCATGCAGTTTCTGGTCCTACGAGCAAGAGTTGTTTTCTGGTTAGAAGAATCACTATTGCGCTCCCTTTGCCATATACAATCCAAATAGCCCTCGCGTCTGTTCCCAGCAAGTACAGTGTATTGGACTGAAGAGGAGCTACTGTTCTTGTCAGTTTCCTAGGCAGAGTTGAACTAGATATGGCCCATGGTTGTAGGAAGCTCAGTTCTTTTGTACTCAGCAAGCTCACTGTTCTGGCCCTATAGGAAACACAGTAGAGTAGAAGAGTGCTCTTTCCTCAAAAACAGAGTGTGTTTTTTGTAAGACGAGCTAGCCTTTGTTTCGCAGTCCTAAATGGAGTTGAATCACATGCAGTTTCCGTTCCTACGAGCAACAGTTTTTTTCCTGTAAGGAAAGTCACTATTGCGCTCCCATTGCCATACACAGTGCAAATAGCACTCGCGTCTGTTCCCAGCAAGTACAGTGTATTGGACTGAAGAGGAGCTGCTGTTCTTGTTAGTTTCCTAAGCAGAATTGAACTAGATATGGCCCGTGAGTGTAGGAAGCACAGTTCTTTTGTTCTGAGCAAGCTCACTGTTTGGACCCCTAGGAAACACAGTAGAATAGAAGAGTGCTCTTTTCTCAAAAGCAGAGTGTGTTTCTTGTAAGGCGAGCTAGCATTTGTTTCCCAGTCCTAAATGGAGTTGAATCACATGCAGTTTCTGGTCCTACGAGCAAGAGTTGTTTTCTGGAAAGAAGAGTCACTATTGCTCTCCCATTGCCATACACTGTGCAAATAGCACTGGCGTCTGTACCCAGCATGTACAGTGTATTGGACTGAAGAGGATCTACTGTTCTTGTCAGTTTCCTAAGCAGAATTGAACTAGAAATGGTCCGTGTATGTAGGAAGCACAGTTCTTTTGTTATGAGCAAGCTGACTGTTTGGACCCCATAGGAAACACAGTAGAGTAGAACAGTGCTCTTTTCTCAAAAGCAGAGTGTCTTTCTTGTAAGGCAAGCTAGCGTTTGTTTCCCAGTCCTAAATGGAGTTGAATCACATGCAGTTTCTGGTCCTACGAGCAAGAGTTGTTTTCTGATAAGAAGAGTCACTATTGTGCTCCCATTGCCATACACAGTACAAATAGCACTGGCGTCTGTACCCAGCATGTACAGTGTATTGGACTGAAGAGGATCTTCTGTTCTTTTCAGTTTCCTAAGCAGAGTTGAACTAGATATGGCCCGTGTGTGTAGGAAGCACAGTTCTTTTGTACTCAGCAAGCTCACTGTTCTTGCCCTATAGGAAACACAGTAGATTAGAAGAGTGCTCTTTCCTCCAAAGCAGATTGTGTTTCTTGTAAGGCGAGCTAGCGTTTGTTTCCCAATCCTAAATGGAGTTGAATCACATGCAGTTTCTGGTCCTACGAGCAAGAGTTTTTTCTGGTAAGAAGAGTCACTATTGCGCTCCCATTGTCATACTCAGGGCAAATAGCACTGGCCTCTGTTCCCAGCATGTACAGTGTATTGGACTAAAGAGGATCTACTGTTCTTGTCAGGTTCCTAAGCAGAGTTGAACTAGATATGGCCCATGTTGTAGGAAGCACAGTTCTGTTGTACTCAGCAAGCTCAATGTTCTGGCCCTATAGGAAACACAGTAGATTAGAAGAGTGCTCTTTCCTCCAAAGCAGAGTGTGTTTCTTGTAATGCGAGCTAGTGTTTGTTTCCCAATCCTAAATGGAGTTGTAATACACATGCAGTTTCTGGTCCTACGAGCAAGAGTTGTTTTCTGGGAAGAACAGTCACTATTGCGCTCCCTTTGCCATACACAGTGCAAATAGCCCTCGCGTCTGTTCCCAGTAAGTACAGTGTATTGGTCTGAAGAGGAGCTACTCTCTTGTCAGTTTCCTAAGCAGAGTTGAACTAGATATGGCCCATGTGTGTAGGAAGCACAGTTCTTTTGTACTCAGCAAGGTCACTGTTCTGACCCTATAGGAAACACAGTAGAGAAGAGTGCTCTTTCCTCAAAAGTAGAGTGTGTTTTTTGTAAGGCGAGGTAGCGTTTGTTTCACAGTCCTAAATGGAGTTGAATCACATGCAGTTTCCGTTCCTACGAGCAAGAGTTGTTTTCTGGTAAGAAGAGTCACTATTGCGCTCCCATTGCCATACACAGTGCAAATAGCACTGGCGTCTGTACCCAGCATGTACAGCGTATTGGACTGAAGAGGATGTTCTGTTCTTTTCAGTTTCCTAAGCAGAGTTGAACTAGATATGGCCCGTGTGTGTAGGAAGCACAGTTCTTTTGTTCTGAGCAAGCTCACATTTCGAACCCCATAGGAAACACAGTAGAGTAGAAGAGTGCATTTTTCTCAAAAGCAGAGTGTGTTTCTTGTAAGGCGAGCTAGCGTTTGTTTCCCAGTCCTAAATGGAGTTGAATCACATGCAGTTTCTGGTCCTACGAGCAAGAGTTTTTTCTGGTAATAAGAGTCACTATTGCGCTCCCATTGTCATACTCAGGGCAAATAGCACTGGCCTCTGTTCCCAGCATGTACAGTGTATTGGACTAAAGAGGATCTACTGTTCTTGTCAGGTTCCTAAGCAGAGTTGAACTAGATATGGCCCATGTGTGTAGGAAGCACAGTTCTTTTGTACTCAGCAAGCTCACTCTTCTGGCCCTATAGGAAACAGAGTAGAGTAGAAGAGTGCTCTTTCCTCAAAAGCAGAGTGTGTTTTTTGTAAGGCGAGCTAGCGTTTGTTTCGCAGTGCTAAATGGAGTTGAATCACATGCAGTTTCCGTTCCTACGAGCAAGAGTTATTTTCTGGTAAGGAAGGTCACAATTGCGCTCCCTTTGCCATACACAGTGCAAATAGCCCTCGCGTCTGTTCCCAGCAAGTACAGTGTATTGGACTGAAGAGGAGCTACTGTACTTGTCAGTTTCCTAAGCACAGTTGAACTAGATATGGCCTGTGTGTGTAGGAAGCACAGTTCTTTTGTTCTCAGCAAGCTCACTGTTCGGATCCCATAGAAAACACAGTAGAGTAGAAGAGTGCTCTTTTCTCAAAAGCAGAGTGTTTTTCTTGTAAGGTGAGCTAGCGTTTGTTTCCCAGTCCTAAATGGAGTTGAAATACTCATGCAGTTTCTGGTCCTACGAGCAAGAGTTGTTTTCTGGTTAGAAGAATCACTATTGCGCTCCCTTTGCCATACACAATGCAAATAGCTCTCGCGTCTGTTCCCAGCAAGTACAGTGTATTGGACTGAAGAGGAGCTACTGTTCTTGTCAGTTTCCTAAGCAGAGTTGAACTAGATATGGCCCATGTGTGTAGGAAGCTCAGTTCTTTTGTACTCAGCAAGCTCACTGTTCTGGCCCTATACGAAACACAGTAGAGTAGAAGAGTGCTCTTTCCTCAAAAACAGAGTGTGTTTTTTGTAAGGCGAGCTAGCCTTTGTTTCGCAGTCCTAAATGGAGTTGAATCACATGCAGTTTCCGTTCCTACGAGCAACAGTTTTTTTCCTGTAAGGAAAGTCACTATTGCGCTCCCATTGCCATACACAGTGCAAATAGCACTCGCGTCTGTTCCCAGCAAGTACAGTGTATTGGACTGAAGAGGAGCTGCTGTTCTTGTTAGTTTCCTAAGCAGAATTGAACTAGATATGGCCCGTGTGTGTAGGAAGCACAGTTCTTTTGTTCTGAGCAAGCTCACTGTTTGGACCCCTAGGAAACACAGTAGAATAGAAGAGTGCTCTTTTCTCAAAAGCAGAGTGTGTTTCTTGTAAGGCGAGCTTGCGTTTGTTTCCCAGTCCTAAATGGAGTTGAATCACATGCAGTTTCTGGTCCTACGAGCAAGAGTTGTTTTCTGGAAAGAAGAGTCACTATTGCGCTCCCATTGCCATACACTGTGCAAATAGCACTGGCGTCTGTACCCAGCATGTACAGCGTATTGGACTGAAGAGGATCTACTGTTCTTGTCAGTTTCCTAAGCAGAATTGAACTAGATATGGCCCGTGTATGTAGGAAGCACAGTTCTTTTGTTATGAGCAAGCTGACTGTTTGGACCCCATAGGAAACACAGTAGAGTAGAACAGTGCTCTTTTCTCAAAAGCAGAGTGTCTTTCTTGTAAGGCAAGCTAGCGTTTGTTTCCCAGTCCTAAATGGAGTTGAATCACATGCAGTTTCTGGTCCTACGAGCAAGAGTTGTTTTCTGATAAGAAGAGTCACTATTGTGCTCCCATTGCCATACACAGTACAAATAGCACTGGCGTCTGTACCCAGCATGTACAGCGTATTGGACTGAAGAGGATCTTCTGTTCTTTTCAGTTTCCTAAGCAGAGTTGAACTAGATATGGCCCATGTGTGTAGGAAGCACAGTTCTTTTGTACTCAGCAAGCTCACTGTTCTTGCCCTATAGGAAACACAGTAGAGTAGAAGAGTGCTCTTTCCTCAAAAACAGAGTGTGTTTTTTGTAAGACGAGCTAGCCTTTGTTTCGCAGTCCTAAATGGAGTTGAATCACATGCAGTTTCCGTTCCTACGAGCAAGAGTTGTTTTCTGGTAAGGAAAGTCACTATTGTGCTCCCATTGCCAAACACAGTGCAAATAGCACTCGCGTCTGTTCCCAGCAAGTAGAGTGTATGGGACTGAAGAGGAGCTACTGTTCTTGTCAGTTTCCTAAGCACAGTTGAACTAGATATGATCCGTGTGTGTAGGAAGCACAATTCTTTTGTTCTGGGCAAGCTCACTGTTTGGACCCCACAGGAAACACAGTAGAGAAGATGTGTTCCCTATTCTCAAAAGCAGAGCATGTTTCTTGTAAGGCGAGCTAGCGTTTGTTTCCCAGTCCTAAGTGGATTGATTCAAATGCAGTTTCTGGTACTAAGAGCAAGAGATGTTTTCTGGTAAGAAGAGTCACTATTGCGCTCCCTTTGCCATACACAGTGCAAATAGCACTCGCGTCTGTTCCAGCTAGTACAGTGTATTGGACTGAAGAGGAGCTACTGTTCTTATCAGTTAACGAAGCAGAATTAAACTAGATATGGCCCGTGTGTGTAGGAAGCACAGTTCTTTTGTTCTGAGCAAGGTCACTGTTCTGGCCCTATTGGAAACACAGTAGAGTAGAAGAGTGCTCTTTTCTCAAAAGCAGAGCGTGTTTCTTGTAAGGCGAGCTAGCGTTTGTTTCCCAGTCCTAAGTGGATTGAAACAAATGCAGTTTCTGGTACTAAGAGCAAGAGTTGTTTTCTGGTATGAAGAGTCACTATTGCAATCCCATTTCCATACACAGTACAAATAGCACTCGCATCTGTTCCCAGCAAGTACAGTGTATTGGACTGAAGAGGAGCTACTGTTCTTGTCAGTTTCCTAAGCAGAATTGAACTAGATATGGCCCGTGTGTGTAGGAAGCACAGTTCTTTTGTTCTGAGCAAGCTCACTGTTTGGACCCCATAGGAAACACAGTAGAGTAGAAGAGTGCTCTTTTCTCAAAAGCAGAGTGTGTTTCTTGTAAAGCGAGCCAGCGTTTGTTTCCCAGTCCTAAATGGAGTTGAATCACATGCAGTTTCTGGTCCTACGAGCAAGAGTTGTTTTCTGGTAAGAAGAGTCACTATTGCGCTCCCATTGCCATACACAGTGCAAATAGCACTGGCGTCTGTACCCAGCATGTACAGCGTATTGGACTGAAGAGGATCTTCTGTTCTTTTCAGTTTCCTATGCAGAGTTGAACTAGATATGGCCCGTGTGTATAGGAAGCACAGTTCTTTTGTTCTGAGCAAGCTCACATTTCGAACCCCATAGGAAACACAGTAGAGTAGAAAAGTGCATTTTTCTCAAAAGCAGAGTGTGTTCCTTGTAAGGCGAGCTAGCGTTTGTTTCCCAGTCCTAAATAGAGTTGAATCACATGCAGTTTCTGGTCCTACGAGCAAGAGTTTTTTCTGGTAATAAGAGTCACTATTGCGCTCCCATTGTCATACTCAGGGCAAATAGCACTGGCCTCTGTTCCTAGCATGTACAGTGTACTGGACTAAAGAGGATCTACAGTTCTTGTCAGGTTCCTAAGCAGAGTTGAACTAGATATGGCCCATGTGTGTAGGAAGCACAGTTCTTTTGTACTCAGCAAGCTCACTGTTCTGGCCCTTTAGGAAACACAGTAGATTAGAAGAGTGCTCTTTCCTCCAAAGCAGAGTGTGTTTCTTGTAAGGCCAGCTAGAGTTTGTTTACCAGTCCTAAATGGAGTTGAATCACATGCAGTTTCCGTTCCTATGAGCAAGAGTTGTTTTCTGGTAAGGAAAGTCACTATTGCGCTCCCTTTGCCATACACAGTGCAAATAGCCCTCGCGTCTGTTCCCAGCAAGTACAGTGTATTGGACTGAAGAGGAGCTACTGTTCTTGTCAGTTTCCTAAGCAGAGTTGAACTAGATATGGCCCATGTGTGTAGGAAGCACAGTTCTTTTGTACTCAGCAAGCTCACTCTTCTGGCCCTATAGGAAACACAGTAGAGTAGAAGAGTACTCTTTCCTCAAAAGCAGAGTGTGTTTTTTGTAAGGCGAGCTAGCGTTTGTTTCGCAGTCCTAAATGGAATCGAATCACATGCAGTTTCCGTTCCTACGAGCAAGAGTTGTATTCTGGTAAGGAAAGTCACTATTGTGCTCCCTTTGCCATACACAGTGCAATTAGCACTCGCGTCTGTTCCCAGCAAGTACAGTGTATTGGACTGAAGAGGAGCTACTGTCTTGTCAGTTTCCTAAGCAGAATTGAACTAGATATGGCCCGTGTGTGTAGGAAGCACAGTTCTTTTGTTCTGAGCAAGCTCACTGTTTGGACCCATAGGAAACACAGTAGAGTAGAAGAGTGCTCTTTTCTCAAAAGCAGAGTGTGTTTCTTGTAAGGCGAGCTAGCGTTTGTTTCCCAGTCCTAAATGGAGTTGAATCACATGCAGTTTCTGGTCCTACAAGCAAGAGTTGTTTTCTGGTAAGAAGAGTCACTATTGCACTCCCATTGCCATACACAGTGCAAATAGCACTGGCGTCTGTACCCAGCATGTACAGCGTATTGGACTGAAGAGGATGTTCTGTTCTTTTCAGTTTCCTAAGCAGAGTTGAACTAGATATGGCCCGTGTGTGTAGGATGCACAGTTCTTTTGTTCTGAGCAAGCTCACATTTCGAACCTTATAGGAAACACAGTAGAGTAGAAGAGTGCATTTTTCTCAAAAGCAGAGTGTGTTTCCTGTAAGGCGAGCTAGCGTTTGTTTCGCAGTCCTAAATGGAGTTGAATCACATGCAGTTTCTGGTCCTACGAGCAAGAGTTTTTTCTGGTAATAAGAGTCACTATTGCGCTCCCATTGTCATACTCAGGGCAAATAGCACTGGCCTCTGTTCCCAGCATGTACAGTGTATTGGACTAAAGAGGATCTACTGTTCTTGTCAGGTTCCTCAGCAGAGTTGAACTAGATATGGCCCATGTGTGTAGGAGGCACAGTTCTTTTGTACTCAGCAAGCTCACTGTTCTGGCCCTATAGGAAACACAGCAGATTAGAAGAGTGCTCTTTCCTCCAAAGCAGAGTGTGTTTCTTGTAAGGCCAGCTAGAGTTTGTTTCCCAGTCCTAAATGGAGTTGAATCACATGCAGTTTCCGTTCCTATGAGCAAGAGTTGTTTTCTGGTAAATAAAGTCACAATTGTGCTCCATTTGAAAAACACAGTGCAAATAGCCCTCGCGTCTGTTCCCAGCAAGTACAGTGTATTGGACTGAAGAGGAGCTTCTATTCTTGTCAGTTTCCTAAGCAGAATTGAACTAGATATGGCCCGTGTGTGTAGGAAGCACAGTTCTTTTGTTCTGAGCAAGCTCACTGTTTGGACCCCGTAGGAAACCCAGCAGAGTAGAAGAGTGCTTATTTCTCAAAAGCAGAGTGTGTTTATCGTAAGGCGAGCTAGCATTTGTTTCCCAGTCCAAAATGGAGTTGAATCACATGCAGTTTCTGGTCCTAAAAGCAAGAGTTGTTTTCTGGTAAGAAGAGTCACTATTGTGCTCCCATTGCCATACACAGTGCAAATAGCACTGGCGTCTGTACCCAGCATGTACAGTATATTGGACTGAAGAGGATCTACTGTTCTTGTCAGTTTCCTAAGCAGAATTGAACTAGATATGGCCCGTGTGTGTAGGAAGCACAGTTCATTTGTTTTGAGCAAGCTCACTGTTTGGACCCCATAGGAAACACAGTAGAGAAGATGTGTGCCCTATTCTCAAAATCAGAGCGTGTTTCTTGTAAGGCGAGCTAGCGTTTGTTTCCTAGTCCTAAATGGAGTTGAATCACATGCAGTTTCTGGTCCTACGAGCAAGAGTTTTTTCTGGTAATAAGAGTCACTATTGCGCTCCCATTGTCATACTCAGGGCAAATAGCACTGGCCTCTGTTCCCAGCATGTACAGTGTACTGGACTAAAGAGGATCTACTGTTCTTGTCAGTTTCCTAAGCAGAGTTGAACTAGATATGGCCCGTGTGTGTAGGAAGCACAGTTCTTTTGTTCTGAGCAAGCTCACATTTCGAACCCCATAGGAAACACAGTAGAGTAGAAGAGTGCATTTTTCTCAAAAGCAGATTGTGTTTCTTGTAAGGCGAGCTAGCGTTTTTTTCCCAATCCTAAATGGAGTTGAATCACATGCAGTTTCTGGTCCTACGAGCAAGAGTTTTTTCTGGTAAGAAGAGTCACTTTTGTGCTCCCATTGTCATACTCAGGGCAAATAGCACTGGCCTCTGTTCCCAGCATGTACAGTGTATTGGACTAAAGAGGATCTACTGTTCTTGTCAGGTTCCTAAGCAGAGTTGAACTAGATATGGCCCATGTGTGTAGGAAGCACAGTTCTTTTGTACTCAGCAAGCTCAATGTTCTGGCCCTATAGGAAACACCGTAGATTAGAAGAGTGCTCTTTCCTCCAAAGCAGAGTGTGTTTCTTGTAATGCGAGCTAGTGTTTGTTTCCCAATCCTAAATGGAGATGAAATACACATGCAGTTTCTGGTCCTACGAGCAAGAGTTGTTTTCTGGGAAGAAGAGTCACTATTGCGCTCCCTTTGCCATACACAGTGCAAATAGCCCTTGCGTCTGTTCCCAGTAAGTACAGTGTATTGGTCTGAAGAGGAGCTACTCTCTTGTCAGTTTCCTAAGCAGAGTTGAACTAGATATGGCCCATGTGTGTAGGAAGCACAGTTCTTTTGTACTCAGCAAGCTCACTGTTCTGGCCCTATTGGAAACACAGTAGAGAAGAGTGCTCTTTCCTCAAAAGTAGAGTGTGTTTTTTGTAAGGCGAGGTAGCGTTTGTTTCACAGTCCTAAATGGAGTTGAATCACATGCAGTTTCCGTTCCTACGAGCAAGAGTTGTTTTCTGGTAAGAAGAGTCGCTATTGCGCTCCCATTGCCATACACAGTGCAAATAGCACTGGCGTCTGTACCCAGCATGTACAGCGTATTGGACTGAAGAGGATGTTCTGTTCTTTTCAGTTTCCTAAGCGGAGTTGAACTAGATATGGCCCATGTGTGTAGGAAGCACAGTTCTTTTGTTCTGAGCAAGCTCACATTTCGAACCCCATAGGAAACACAGTAGAGTAGAAGAGTGCATTTTTCTCAAAAGCAGAGTGTGTTTCTTGTAAGGCGAGCTAGCGTTTGTTTCCCAGTCCTAAATGGAGTTGAATCACATGCAGTTTCTGGTCCTACGAGCAAGAGTTTTTTCTGGTAATAAGAGTCACTATTGCGCTCCCATTGTCATACTCAGGGCAAATAGCACTGGCCTCTGTTCCCAGCATGTACAGTGTATTGGACTAAAGAGGATCTACTGTTCTTGTCAGGTTCCTAAGCAGAGTTGAACTAGATATGGCCCATGTGTGTAGGAAGCACAGTTCTTTTGTACTCAGCAAGCTCACTCTTCTGGCCCTATAGGAAACAGAGTAGAGTAGAAGAGTGCTCTTTCCTCAAAAGCAGAGTGTGTTTTTTGTAAGGCGAGCTAGCGTTTGTTTCGCAGTGCTAAATGGAGTTGAATCACATGCAGTTTCCGTTCCTACGAGCAAGAGTTATTTTCTGGTAAGGAAGGTCACTATTGCGCTCCCTTTGCCATACACAGTGCAAATAGCCCTCGCGTCTGTTCCCAGCAAGTACAGTGTATTGGACTGAAGAGGAGCTACTTTTCTTGTCAGTTTCCTAAGCAGAGTTGAACTAGATATGGCCTGTGTGTGTAGGAAGCACAGTTCTTTTGTTCTCAGCAAGCTCACTGTTCGGACCCCATAGAAAACACAGTAGAGTAGAAGAGTGCTCTTTTCTCAAAAGCAGAGTGTGTTTCTTGTAAGGTGAGCTAGCGTTTGTTTCCCAGTCCTAAATGGAGTTGAAATACTCATGCAGTTTCTGGTCCTACGAGCAAGAGTTGTTTTCTGGTTAGAAGAATCACTGTTGCGCTCCCTTTGCCATACACAATGCCAATAGCCCTCGCGTCTGTTCCCAGCAAGTACAGTGTATTGGACTGAAGAGGAGCTACTGTTCTTGTCAGTTTCCTAAGCAGAGTTGAACTAGATATGGCCCATGTGTGTAGGAAGCTCAGTTCTTTTGTACTCAGCAAGCTCACTGTTGTGGCCCTATAGGAAACACATTAGAGTAGAAGAGTGCTCTTTCCTCAAAAGTAGAGTGTGTTTTTGTAAGGCGAGGTAGTGTTTGTTTCACAGTCCTAAATGGAGTTGAATCACATGCAGTTTCCGTTCCTACGAGCAAGAGTTGTTTTCTGGTAAGAAGAGTCGCTATTGGGCTCCCATTGCCATACACAGTGCAAATAGCACTGGCGTCTGTACCCAGCATGTACAGCGTATTGGACTGAAGAGGATGTTCTGTTCTTTTCAGTTTCCTAAGCGGAGTTGAACTAGATATGGCCCGTGTGTGTAGGAAGCACAGTTCTTTTGTTCTGAGCAAGCTCACATTTCGAACCCCATAGGAAACACAGTAGAGTAGAAAAGTGCATTTTTCTCAAAAGCAGAGTGTGTTTCTTGTAAGGCGAGCTAGCGTTTGTTTCCCAGTCCTAAATGGAATTGAATCACATGCAGTTTCTGGTCCTACGAGCAAGAGTTTTTTCTGGTAATAAGAGTCACTATTGCGCTCCCATTGTCATACTCAGGGCAAATAGCACTGGCCTCTGTTCCCAGCATGTACAGTGTACTGGACTAAAGAGGATCTACTGTTCTTGTCAGGTTCCTAAGCAGAGTTGAACTAGATATGGCCCATGTGTGTAGGAAGCACAGTTCTTTTGTACTCAGCAAGCTCACTGTTCTGGCCCTATAGGAAACACAGTAGATTAGAAGAGTGCTCTTTCCTCCAAAGCAGAGTGTGTTTCTTGTAAGGCCAGCTAGAGTTTGTTTCCCAGTCCTAAATGGAGTTGAATCACATGCAGTTTCCGTTCCTATGAGCAAGAGTTGTTTTCTGGTAAGGAAAGTCACTATTGCGCTCCCATTGCCAAACACAGTGCAAATAGCCCTCGCGTCTGTTCCCAGCAAGTACAGTGTATTGGACTGAAGAGGAGCTACTGTTCTTGTCAGTTTCCTAAGCAAATTTGAACTAGATATGGCCCGTGTGTGTAGGAAGCACAGTTCTTTTGTTCTGAGCAAGCTCACTATTTGGACCCCATAGGAAACACAGTAGAGTAGATGTGTGCCCTATTCTCAAAAGCAGAGCGTGTTTCTTGTAAGGCGAGCTAGCGTTCGTTTCCCAGTCCTAAGTGGATTGAATCAAATGCAGTTTCTGGTCCTACGAGCAAGAGTTGTTTTCTTGTAAGAAGAGTCACTATTGTGCTACCATTGCCATACACAGTGTAAATAGCACTCGCGTCTGTTCCCAGTATGTACAGTGTATTGGACTGAAGAGGAGCTACTGTTCTTGTCAGTTTCCTAAGCAGACTTGAACTAGATATGGCCCGTGTGTGTAGGAAGCACAGTTCATTTGTTCTGAGCAAGCTCACTGTTCGGACCCCATAGGAAACACAGTAGAGTAGAAGAGTGCATTTTTCTCAAAAGCAGAGTTTGTTTCTTGTAAGGCGAGCTAGCGTTTGTTTCCCAGTCCTAAGTGGAGATGAAATACACATGCAGTTTCTGGTCCTACGAGCACGAGTTGTTTTCTGGTAAGAAGAGTCACTATTGCGCTCCCTTTGCCATACACAGTGCAAATAGCCCTCGCGTCTGTTCCCAGCAAGTACAGTGTATTGGACTGAAGAGGAGCTACTGTTCTTGTCAGTTTCCTAAGCAGAGTTGAACTAGATATGGCCTGTGTGTGTAGGAAGCACAGTTCTTTTGTTCTCAGCAAGCTCACTGTTCGGAACCCATAGAAAACACAGTAGAGTAGAAGAGTGCTCTTTTCTCAAAAGCAGAGTGTGTTTCTTGTAAGGTGAGCTAGCATTTGTTTCCCAGTCCTAAATGGAGTTGAAATACACATGCAGTTTCCGTTCCTATGAGCAAGAGTTGTTTTCTGGTAAGGAAAGTCACTATTGCGCTCCCATTGCCAAACACAGTGCAAATAGCCCTCGTGTCTGTTCCCAGCAAGTACAGTGTATTGGACTGAAGAGGAGCTACTGTTCTTGTCAGTTTCCTAAGCAGAGTTGAACTAGATATGGCCCATGTGTGTAGGAAGCTCAGTTCTTTTGTACTCAGCAAGCTCACTGTTCTGGCCCTATAGGAAACACAGTAGAGTAGAAGAGTGCTCTTTCCTCAAAAGTAGAGTGTGTTTTTGTAAGGCGAGGTAGTGTTTGTTTCACAGTCCTAAATGGAGTTGAATCACATGCAGTTTCCGTTCCTACGAGCAAGAGTTGTTTTCTGGTAAGAAGAGTCGCTATTGGGCTCCCATTGCCATACACAGTGCAAATAGCACTGGCGTCTGTACCCAGCATGTACAGCGTATTGGACTGAAGAGGATGTTCTGTTCTTTTCAGTTTCCTAAGCGGAGTTGAACTAGATATGGCCCGTGTGTGTAGGAAGCACAGTTCTTTTGTTCTGAGCAAGCTCACATTTCGAACCCCATAGGAAACACAGTAGAGTAGAAGAGTGCATTTTTCTCAAAAGCAGAGTGTGTTTCTTGTAAGGCGAGCTAGCGTTTGTTTCCCAGTCCTAAATGGAGTTGAATCACATGCAGTTTCTGGTCCTACGAGCAAGAGTTTTTTCTGGTAATAAGAGTCACTATTGCGCTCCCATTGTCATACTCAGGGCAAATAGCACTGGCCTCTGTTCCCAGCATGTACAGTGTATTGGACTAAAGAGGATCTACTGTTCTTGTCAGGTTCCTAAGCAGAGTTGAACTAGATATGGCCCATGTGTGTAGGAAGCACAGTTCTTTTGTACTCAGCAAGCTCACTCTTCTGGCCCTATAGGAAACAGAGTAGAGTAGAAGAGTGCTCTTTCCTCAAAAGCAGAGTGTGTTTTTTGTAAGGCGAGCTAGCGTTTGTTTCGCAGTGCTAAATGGAGTTGAATCACATGCAGTTTCCGTTCATACGAGCAAGAGTTATTTTCTGGTAAGGAAGGTCACTATTGCGCTCCCTTTGCCATACACAGTGCAAATAGCCCTCGCGTCTGTTCCCAGCAAGTACAGTGTATTGGACTGAAGAGGAGCTACTGTTCTTGTCAGTTTCCTAAGCAGAGTTGAACTAGATATGGCCTGTGTGTGTAGGAAGCACAGTTCTTTTGTTCTCAGCAAGCTCACTGTTCAGACCCCATAGAAAACACAGTAGAGTAGAAGAGTGCTCTTTTCTCAAAAGCAGAGTGTGTTTCTTGTAAGGTGAGCTAGCGTTTGTTTCCCAGTCCTAAATGGAGTTGAAATACTCATGCAGTTACTGGTCCTACGAGCAAGAGTTGTTTTCTGGTTAGAAGAATCACTATTGCGCTCCCTTTGCCATACACAATGCCAATAGCCCTCGCGTCTGTTCCCAGCAAGTACAGTGTATTGGACTGAAGAGGAGCTACTGTTCTTGTCAGTTTCCTAAGCAGAGTTGAACTAGATATGGCCCATGTGTGTAGGAAGCTCAGTTCTTTTGTACTCAGCAAGCTCACTGTTCTGGCCCTATAGGAAACACAGTAGAGTAGAAGAGTGCTCTTTCCTCAAAAACAGAGTGTGTTTTTTGTAAGGCGAGCTAGCCTTTGTTTCGCAGTCCTAAATGGAGTTGAATCACATGCAGTTTCCGTTCCTACGAGCAACAGTTTTTTTCCTGTAAGGAAAGTCACTATTGCGCTCCCATTGCCATACACTGTGCAAATAGCCCTGGCGTCTGTACCCAGCATGTACAGTGTATTGGACTGAAGAGGATCTTCTGTTCTTTTCAGTTTCCTAAGCAGAGTTGAAGTAGATATGGACCATGTGTGTAGGAAGCACAGTTCTTTTGTACTCAGCAAGCTCACTGTTCTTGCCCTATAGGAAACACAGTAGATTAGAAGAGTGCTCTTTCCTCCAAAGCAGAGTGTGTTTCTTGTAAGGCCAGCTAGAGTTTGTTTCCCAGTCCTAAATGGAGTTGAATCACATGCAGTTTCCGTTCCTACGAGCAAGAGTTGTTTTCTGGTAAGGAAAGTCACTATTGTGCTCCCATTGCCAAACACAGTGCAAATAGCACTCGCGTCTGTTCCCAGCAAGTAGAGTGTATTGGACTGAAGAGGAGCTACTGTTCTTGTCAGTTTCCTAAGCAAATTTGAACTAGATATGGCCCGTGTGTGTAGGAAGCACAGTTCTTTTGTTCTGAGCAAGCTCACTGTTTGGATCCCATAGGAAACACAGTAGAGTAGAAGATTGCTCTTTTCTCAAAAGCAGAGTATGTTTCTTGTAAGGCGAGCTAGCATTTGCTTCCCAATCCTAAATGGAGTTGAATCACATCCAGGTTCTGGTCCTACGAGCAAGAATAGTTTTCTGGTAAGAAGAGTCACTATTGCGCTCCCTTTGCCATACACAGTGCAAATAGCCCTCGCGTCTGTTCCCAGCAAGTACAGTGTATTGGACTGAAGAGGAGCTACTGTTCTTGTCAGTTTCCTAAGCAGAGTTGAACTAGATAAGGCCCATGTGTGTAGGAAGCACAGTTCTTTTGTACTCAGCAAGCTCACTGTTCTGGCCCTATAGGAAACACAGTAGAGTAGAAGAGTGCTCTTTCCTCAAAAGCAGAGTGTGTTTTTTGTAAGGCGAGCTAGCGTTTGTTTCGCAGTCCTAAATGGAGTTGAATCACATGCAGTTTGCGTTCCTACGAACAAGAGTTGTTTTCTGGTAAGGAAAGTCACTATTGCGCTCCCATTGCCATACACAGTGCAATTAGCACTCGTGTCTGTTCCCAGCAAGCACAGTGTATTGGACTGAAGAGGAGCTACTGTTCTTGTCAGTTTCCTAAGCAGAATTGAACTACATATGGCCCGTTTGTGTAGGAAGCACAGTTTTTTTGTTCTGAGCAAGCTCACTGTTTGGACCCATAGGAAACACAGTAGAGTAGAAGAGTGCTCTTTTCTCAAAAGCAGAGTGTGTTTCTTGTATGGCGAGCTAGCGTTTATTTCCCAGTCCTAAATGGAGTTGAATCACATGCAGTTTCTGGTCCTACGAGCAAGAGTTGTTTTCAGGTAAGAAGAGTCACTATTGTGCTCCCATTGCCATACACAGTGCAAATAGCACTGGCCTCTGTACCCAGCATGTACTGTGTATTGGACTGCAGAGGATCTACTGTTCTTGTCAGTTTCCTAAGCAGAATTGAACTAGATATGGCCCGTGTGTGTAGGAAGCACAGTTCTTTTGTTCTGAGCAAGCTCACTGTTCTGGCCCTATAGGAAACACAGTAGAGTAGAAGAGTGCTCTTTTCTCAAAAGCAGAGTGTGTTTCTTGTAAGGCAAGCTAGCGTTTGTTTCCCAGTCCTAAATGGAGTTGAATCACATGCAGTTTCTGGTCCTCCGAGCAAGAGTTGTTTTCTGGTAAGAAGAGTCACTATTGCGCTCCCATTGCCATACACAGTGCAAATAGCACTGGCGTCTGTACCCAGCATGTACAGCGTATTGGACTGACGAGGATCTTCTGTTCTTTTCAATTTCCTATGCAGAGTTGAACTAGATATGGCCCGTGTGTGTAGGAAGCACAGTTCTTTTGTTCTGAGCAAGCTCACATTTCGAACCCCATAGGAAACACAGTAGAGTAGAAAAGTGCATTTTTCTCAAAAGCAGAGTGTGTTTCTTGTAAGGCGAGCTAGCGTTTGTTTCCCAGTCCTAAATGGAATTGAATCACATGCAGTTTCTGGTCCTACGAGCAAGAGTTTTTTCTGGTAATAAGAGTCACTATTGCGCTCCCATTGTCATACTCAGGGCAAATAGCACTGGCCTCTGTTCCCAGCATGTACAGTGTACTGGACTAAAGAGGATCTACTGTTCTTGTCAGGTTCCTAAGCAGAGTTGAACTAGATATGGCCCATGTGTGTAGGAAGCACAGTTCTTTTGTACTCAGCAAGCTCACTGTTCTGGCCCTATAGGAAACACAGTAGATTAGAAGAGTGCTCTTTCCTCCAAAGCAGAGT
>NW_026737880.1:0-30183 GCF_949786415.1 Peromyscus eremicus
AGCTAGCGTTTGTTTCCTAGTCGTAAATGGAGTTGAATCACATGCAGTTTCTGTTCCTATGAGCAAGAGTTGTTTTCTGGTGAGAAGAGTCACTATTGTGCTCCTATTGCCATACACAGTGCAAACAACACTCGCTACTGTTCTTTGCAAGTACAGTGTATTGGACAGAAGAGGAGCTAATGTTCATGTCAGTTTCCTAAGCAGAGTTGAACTAGATATGGCCCGTGTTTGTAGGAAGCACAGTTCTTTTGTTCTGAGCAAGCTCACTGTTCCGGCCCTATAGGAATCACAGTAGAGTAGAAGAGTGCTCTTTTCTCAAAAGCAGAGTGTGTTTCTTCTAAGGCAAGCTAGCGTTTGTTTCCTAGTCCTAAATGGTGTTGAATCACATGCAGTTTCTGGTCCTACGAGCAAGAGTTGTTTTCTGGTAAGAAGAGTCACTATTGCCCTCCCATTGTCATACACAGGGCAAATAGCACTGGCGTCTCTTCCCAGCATGTACAGTGTATTGGACTGAAGAAGAGCTACTGTTCTTGTCAGTTTCCTAAGTAGAGTTGAAGTAGATATGGCCCGTGTGTGTAGGAAGCACAGTTCTTTGTTCTGAGCAAGCTCACTGTTCGGACCCCATAGGAAACACAGTAGAATAGAAGAGTGCTCTTTACTCAAAAGCAGAGTGTGTTTCTTGTAAGCGAGCTAGTGTTTGTTTCCAAGTTCTAAATGGAGTTGAATCACATGCAGTTTCTGGTCCTACGAGCAAGAGTTGTTTTCTGGTAAGAAGAGTCACTATTGCCCTCCCATTGTCATACACAGGGCAAATAGCACTGGCGTCTCTTCCCAGCATGTACAGAGTATTGGACTGAAGAGGAGCTACTGTTCTTGTCAGTTTCCTAAGGAGAGTTGAAGTAGATATGGCCCGTGTGTGTAGGAAGCACAGTTCTTTTGTTCTGAGCAAGCTCACTGTTCCGACACCATAGTAAACACAGTGGAATAGAAGAGTGCTCTTTTCTCAAAAGCAGAGTGTGTTTCTTGTAAGGCGAGCTAGCGTTTGTTTCCTAGTTTTAAATGGAGTTGAATTACATGCAGTTTCTTGTCTTATGAGCAAGAGTTGTTTTCTGGTAAGAAGAGTCACTATTGTGCTCCTATTGCCATACACAGTGCAAACAACACTTGCTACTGTTCTTTGCAAGTACAGTGTATTGGACAGAAGAGGAGCTACTGTTCTTGTCAGTTTCCTATGGAGAGTTGAACTAGATATGGCCCGTGTGTGTAGGAAGCACAGTTCTTTTGTTCTGAGCAAGCTCACTGTTCAGACACCATAGGAAACACAGTAGAATAGAAGAGTGCTCTTTTTTCAAAAGCAGAGTGTGTTTCTTGTAAGGCGAGCTAGCGTTTGTTTGCCAGTCAAAAATGGAGTTGAATCACATGCAGTTTATGGTCCTACGAGCAAGGGATGTTTTCCGGTAAGGAAAGTCACTATTGTGCTCCCTTTGCCATAAACAGTGCAAATAGCACTCACGTCTGTTCCCAGCAAGTACAGTGTATTGGACTGAAGAGGAGCTACTGTTCTTGTCAGTTTCCTAAGCAGAGTTGAACTACATATGGCCTGTGTGTGTAGGAAGCACAGTTCTTTTGTTCTGAGCAAGCTCACTGTTCTGTCCCTATAGGAAACACAGAAGAGTAGAAGAGTGCTCTTTTCTCAGAAGAGAAGTTTTTTTCTTGTAAGATAAGCTAGCGTTTGTTTCCCAGTCCTAAATGGAGTTGAATTACATGCAGTTTCTGGTCCTATGAGCAAGAGTTGTTTTCTGGTAAGAAGAGTCACTATTGCAATCCTATTGCCATACACAGTGCAAACAAGACTCGCTACTGTTCTTTGCAAGTACAGAGTATTGGACAGAAGAAGAGCTACTGTTCTTGTCAGTTTCCTAAGCAGAGTTGAACTAGATATGGCCCATGTGTGCAGGAAGCACAGTTCTTTTGTTCTGAGCAAGCTCACTGTTCAGACCCCATAGGAAACACAGTAGAGTAGAAGAGTGCTCTTTTCTCAAAAGCAGAGTGTGTTTCTTGTAAGGCGAGCTAGCGTTTGTTTTCCAGTCCTAAATGTAGTTGAATCACATGCATTTTCTGGTCCTAAAAGCAAGGTTAGTTTTCTAGTAAGAAGAGTCACTATTGTGCTCGCATTGCCATTCACAGGGCAAATAGGACTCACGTCTGTTCCCGGGATGTACAGTGTATTGGACTGAAGAAGATCTACTGTTCTTGTTCAGTTTCCTAAGCAAAGTTGAACTAGATATGGCCCGTGTGTGTTAGAAGTACACTTCTTTTGTTCTGAGCAACCTCACTCTTCTGGCCCTATAGGATACACAGTAGAGTAGAAGAGTGCTCTTTTTTCAAAAGCAGAATGTGTTTCTTGTAAGGCGAGCTAGCTTTGGCTTCCCAGTCTTAAATGAAGTTGAATCACATGCAGTTTCTGGTCCTACGAGCAAAAGTTGTTTTCTGGTAAGAAGAGTCACTATTGCCCTCCCATTGTCATAAACTGGGCAAATAGCACTGGCGTCTGTTCCCAGCATGTACAGTGTATTGGACTGAAGATGATCTACTGTTCTTGTCAGTTTCCTGAGCAGAGTTGAACTAGATATGGCCCGTGTGTGTAGGAAGCACAGTTCTTTCGTTGTGAGCAAGCTCACTGTTCGGATCCCTTAGGAAACACAGTAGAATAGAAGAGTGCTCTTTTCTCAAAAGCAGAGTGTGTTTCTTGTAAGGCGAGCTAGCGTTTGTTTCCCAGTCCAAAATGGAGTTGAATCACATGCAGTTTCTGGTCCTACGAGCAAGGGATGTTTTCTGGTAAGGAAAGTCACTATTGAGCTCCCTTTGCCATACACAGTTCAAATAGCACCTGCGTCTTTTCCCAGCAAGTACAGTGTATTGGACTGAAGAGGAGCTACTGTTCTTGTCAGTTTCCTAAGAAGAGTTGAACTAGATATGGCCCGTGTGTGTAGGAAGCACAGTTCTTTGGTTCTGAGCAAGCTCACTCTTCTGGCCTATAGGAAACACAGTAGAGTAGAAGAGTGCTCTTTTCTCAAAAGCAGAGTGTGTTTCTTGTAAGGCGAGCTAGCGTTTGTTTCCCAGTCCTAAATGGAGTTGAATCACATGCAGTTTCTGTCCTACGAGCAAGAGTTGTTTTCTGGAAAGGAAAGTCACTATTGTGCTCCCTTTGCCATACACAGTTCAAATAGCACTCGCGTCTGTTCCCAGCAAGTACAGTGTATTGGACTGAAGAGGAGCTACTGTTCTTGTCAGTTTCCTAAGCAGAGTTGAACTAGATATGGCCCGTGTGTGTAGGAAGCACAGTTCTTTTGTTCTGAGCAAGCTCACTGTTCTGGCCCTATAGGAAACACAGTAGAGTAGAAGAGTGCTCTTTTCTCAAAAGCAGAGTGTGTTTCTTCTAAGGCTAGCTAGCGTTTGTTTCCTAGTCGTAAATGGAGTTGAATCACATGCAGTTTCTGTTCCTATGAGCAAGAGTTGTTTTCTGGTGAGAAGAGTCACTATTGTGCTCCTATTGCCATACACAGTGCAAACAACACTCGCTACTGTTCTTTGCAAGTACAGTGTATTGGACAGAAGAGGAGCTAATGTTCATGTCAGTTTCCTAAGCAGAGTTGAACTAGATATGGCCCGTGTTTGTAGGAAGCACAGTTCTTTTGTTCTGAGCAAGCTCACTGTTCGGACCCCATAGGAAACACAGTAGAGTAGAAGAGTGCTCTTTTCTCAAAAGCAGAGTGTGTTTCTTGTAAGGCGAGCTAGCATTTGGTTCCCAGTCCAAAATGGAGTTGAATCACATGCAGTTTCTGGTCCTACAAGCAAGAGTTTTTTTCTGCTAAGAAGAGTCACTATTGCGCTCCCATTGACATACACAGGGCAAATAGCACTGGCGTCTGTTCCCAGCATGTACAGTGTATTGGACTGAAGAGGATCTACTGTTCTTGTCAGTTTCCTAAGCAGAGTTGAACTAGATATGGCCCGTGTGTGTAGGAAGCACACTTCTTTTGTTCTGAGCAGGCTCACTGTTTTGGCCTTATAGGAAACACAGTAGAGTAGAAGAGTGCTCTTTTCTCAAAAGCAGAGTGTGTTTCTTGTAAGGCGAGCTAGCGTTTGTTTTCCAGTCCTAAATGTAGTTGAATCACATGCATTTTCTGGTCCTAAAAGCAAGGTTAGTTTTCTAGTAAGAAGAGTCACTATTGTGCTCGCATTGCCATACACAGGGCAAATAGGACTCGCGTCTGTTCCCAGGATGTACAGTGTATTGGACTGAAGAAGATCTACTGTTCTTGTTCAGTTTCCTAAGCAAAGTTGAACTAGATATGGCCCGTGTGTGTTAGAAGTACACTTCTTTTGTTCTGAGCAACCTCACTCTTCTGGCCCTATAGGATACACAGTAGAGTAGAAGAGTGCTCTTTTTTCAAAAGCAGAATGTGTTTCTTGTAAGGCGAGCTAGCTTTGGCTTCCCAGTCCTAAATGAAGTTGAATCACATGCAGTTTCTGGTCCTACGAGCAAAAGTTGTTTTCTGGTAAGAAGAGTCACTATTGCCCTCCCATTGTCATAAACTGGGCAAATAGCACTGGCGTCTGTTCCCAGCATGTACAGTGTATTGGACTGAAGATGATCTACTGTTCTTGTCAGTTTCCTGAGCAGAGTTGAACTAGATATGGCCCGTGTGTGTAGGAAGCACAGTTCTTTCGTTGTGAGCAAGCTCATTGTTCGGATCCCTTAGGAAACACAGTAGAATAGAAGAGTGCTCTTTTCTCAAAAGCAGAGTGTGTTTCTTGTAAGGCGAGCTAGCGTTTGTTTCCCAGTCCAAAATGGAGTTGAATCACATGCAGTTTCTGGTCCTACGAGCAAGGGATGTTTTCTGGTAAGGAAAGTCACTATTGAGCTCCCTTTGCCATACACAGTTCAAATAGCACCTGCGTCTTTTCCCAGCAAGTACAGTGTATTGGACTGAAGAGGAGCTACTGTTCTTGTCAGTTTCCTAAGAAGAGTTGAACTAGATATGGCCCGTGTGTGTAGGAAGCACAGTTTTTTGGTTCTGAGCAAGCTCACTCTTCTGGCCTATAGGAAACACAGTAGAGTAGAAGAGTGCTCTTTTCTCAAAAGCAGAGTGTGTTTCTTGTAAGGCGAGCTAGCGTTTGTTTCCCAGTCCTAAATGGAGTTGAATCACATGCAGTTTCTGTCCTACGAGCAAGAGTTGTTTTCTGGAAAGGAAAGTCACTATTGTGCTCCCTTTGCCATACACAGTTCAAATAGCACTCGCGTCTGTTCCCAGCAAGTACAGTGTATTGGACTGAAGAGGAGCTACTGTTCTTGTCAGTTTCCTAATCAGAGTTGAACTAGATATGGCCCGTGTGTGTAGGAAGCACAGTTCTTTTGTTCTGAGCAAGCTCACTGTTCTGGCCCTATAGGAAACACAGTAGAGTAGAAGAGTGCTCTTTTCTCAAAAGCAGAGTGTGTTTCTTCTAAGGCTAGCTAGCGTTTGTTTCCTAGTCGTAAATGGAGTTGAATCACATGCAGTTTCTGTTCCTATGAGCAAGAGTTGTTTTCTGGTGAGAAGAGTCACTATTGTGCTCCTATTGCCATACACAGTGCAAACAACACTCGCTACTGTTCTTTGCAAGTACAGTGTATTGGACAGAAGAGGAGCTAATGTTCATGTCAGTTTCCTAAGCAGAGTTGAACTAGATATGGCCCGTGTTTGTAGGAAGCACAGTTCTTTTGTTCTGAGCAAGCTCACTGTTCGGACCCCATAGGAAACACAGTAGAGTAGAAGAGTGCTCTTTTCTCAAAAGCAGAGTGTGTTTCTTGTAAGGCAAGCTAGCATTTGGTTCCCAGTCCAAAATGGAGTTGAATCACATGCAGTTTCTGGTCCTACAAGCAAGAGTTTTTTTCTGCTAAGAAGAGTCACTATTGCGCTCCCATTGACATACACAGGGCAAATAGCACTGGCGTCTGTTCCCAGCATGTACAGTGTATTGGACTGAAGAGGATCTACTGTTCTTGTCAGTTTCCTAAGCAGAGTTGAACTAGATATGGCCCGTGTGTGTAGGAAGCACACTTCTTTTGTTCTGAGCAGGCTCACTGTTTTGGCCTTATAGGAAACACAGTAGAGTAGAAGAGTGCTCTTTTCTCAAAAGCAGAGTGTGTTTCTTGTAAGGCGAGCTAGCGTTTGTTTCCCAGTCCTAAATGTAGTTGAATCACATGCAATTTCTGGTCCTACAAGCAAGAGTTGTTTTATGGTAAGTAGAGTCACTATTGCGCTCCTATTGCCATACACAGTGCAAACAACACTTGCTACTGTTCTTTGCAAGTACAGTGTATTGGACAGAAGAGGAGCTACTGTTCTTGTCAGTTTCCTAAGGAGAGTTGAACTAGATATGGCCCGTGTGTGTAGGAAGCACAGTTCTTTTGTTCTGAGCAAGCTCACTGTTCAGACACCATAGGAAACACAGTAGAATAGAAGAGTGCTCTTTTCTCAAAAGCAGAGTGTGTTTCTTGTAAGGCGAGCTAGCGTTTGTTTGCCAGTCAAAAATGGAGTTGAATCACATGCAGTTCATGGTCCTACGAGCAAGGGATGTTTTCTGGTAAGGAAAGTCACTATTGTGTGTAGTGGGTAGCCATTCCAGCTTTGTTCTGGAAGTTCCAACCCCCATTGAGACTTTGGCAACTGTCACGCCTACAAGGCGGGGCCAAGGGAGGCGCCTGGGGACCCGAGATCCGGATTGGCGAACGCTCTCTTGGTTCCAGGACGCTGGATGGTGGAGGTAGACAGAGGAGAGCTCCAGAGAACACCGCTGGACTGTGATACACCTTCCCCAGACCCCGCGACCTACCTATCCCTTAATTTGTAAGTTACGCCATTAATAAATCTCCTTTTAACTACGTGGAGTGGCCTAAATAATTTCACCAATAATTGTGCTCCCTTTGCCATAAACAGTGCAAATAGCACTCACGTCTGTTCCCAGCAAGTACAGTGTATTGGACTGAAGAGGAGCTACTGTTCTTGTCAGTTTCCTAAGCAGAGTTGAACTAGATATGGCCCGTGTGTGTAGGAAGCACAGTTCTTTTGTTCTGATCTAGCTCACTCTTCTGGCCTATAGGAAAAACAGAAGAGTAGAAGAGTGCTCTTTTTTCAAAAGCAGAGTGTGTTTCTTGTAAGGCGAGCTTGCCTTTGTTTCCCAGTCCTAAATGGAGTTGAATCACATGCAGTTTCTGGTCCTAGGATCAAGAGTTGTTTTCTGGTAAGAAGAGTCACTATTGCTCTCCCATTGACATACACAGGGCAAATAGCACTGGCGTCTTTTCCCAGCATGTACAGAGTATTGGACTGAAGAGGAGCTACTGCTCTTGTCAGTTTCCTAAGCAGAGTTGCACTAGATATGGCCCGTGTGTGTAGGAAGCACAGTTCTTTGTTCTGAGCAAGCTCACTGATCGGACCCCATAGGAAACACAATAGAATAGAAGAGTGCTCTTTACTCAAAAGCAGAGTGTGTTCCTTGTAAGCGAGCTAGTGTTTGTTTCCAAGTCCTAAATGGAGTTGAATCACATGCAGTTTCTGGTCCTACGAGCAAGAGTTGTTTTCTGGTAAGAAGAGTCACTATTGCCCTCCCATTGTCATACACAGGGCAAATAGCACTGGCGTCTCTTCCCAGCATGTACAGTGTATTGGACTGAAGAGGAGCTACTGTTCTTGTCAGTTTCCTAAGCAGAGTTGAACTAGATATGCCCCGTGAGTGTAGGAAACACAGTTCTTTTGTTCTGAGCAAGCTCACTGTTCGGACACCATAGGAAACACAGTAGAATAGAAGAGTGCTCTTTTCTCAAAAGCAGAGTGTGTTTCTTGTAAGGCGAGCTAGCGTTTGTTTCCCAGTCTTAAATGGAGTTGAATTACATGCAGTTTCTTGTCTTATGAGCAAGAGTTGTTTTCTGGTAAGAAGAGTCACTATTGCGCTCCCATTGACATACACAGGGAAAATAGCACTGGCGTCTTTTCCCAGCATGTACAGAGTATTGGACTGAAGAGGAGCTACTGCTCTTGTCAGTTTCCTAAGCAGAGTTGCACTAGATATGGCCCGTGTGTGTAGGAAGCACAGTTCTTTGTTCTGAGTAAGCTCACTGTTCGGACCCCATAGGAAACACAGTAGAATAGAAGAGTGCTCTTTACTCAAAAGCAGAGTGTGTTTCTTGTAAGCGAGCTAGTGTTTGTTTCCAAGTCCTAAAGAGTTGAATCCCATGCAGTTTGTGGTCCTACGAGCAAGAGTTGTTTTCTGGTAAGAAGAGTCACTATTGCCCTCCCATTGTCATACACAGGGCAAATAGCACTGGCGTCTCTTCCCAGCATGTACAGTGTATTGGACTGAAGAGGAGCTACTGTTCTTGTCAGTTTCCTAAGCAGAGTTGAAGTAGATATGCCCCGTGTGTGTAGGAAACACAGTTCTTTTGTTCTGAGCAAGCTCACTGTTCGGACACCATAGGAAACACAGTAGAATAGAAGAGTGCTCTTTTCTCAAAAGCAGAGTGTGTTTCTTGTAAGGCGAGCTAGCGTTTGTTTCCCAGTCTTAAATGGAGTTGAATTACATGCAGTTTCTTGTCTTATGAGCAAGAGTTGTTTTCTGGTAAGAAGAGTCACTATTGCGCTCCCATTGACATACACAGGGAAAATAGCACTGGCGTCTTTTCCCAGCATGTACAGAGTATTGGACTGAAGAGGAGCTACTGCTCTTGTCAGTTTCCTAAGCAGAGTTGCACTAGATATGGCCCATGTGTGTAGGAAGCACAGTTCTTTGTTCTGAGTAAGCTCACTGTTCGGACCCCATAGGAAACACAGTAGAATAGAAGAGTGCTCTTTACTCAAAAGCAGAGTGTGTTTCTTGTAAGTGAGCTAGTGTTTGTTTCCAAGTCCTAAAAGAGTTGAATCACATGCAGTTTGTTCCTACGAGCAAGAGTTGTTTTCTGGTAAGAAGAGTCACTATTGCCCTCCCATTGTCATACACAGGGCAAATAGCACTGGCGTCTCTTCCCAGCATGTACAGTGTATTGGACTGAAGAGGAGCTACTGTTCTTGTCAGTTTCCTAAGTAGAGTTGAAGTAGATATGGCCCGTGTGTGTAGGAAGCACAGTTCTTTTGTTCTGAGCAAGCTCACTGTTCGGACACCATAGTAAACACAGTGGAATAGAAGAGTGCTCTTTTCTCAAAAGCAGAGTGTGTTTCTTGTAAGGCGAGCTAGCGTTTGTTTCCCAGTCTTAAATGGAGTTGAATTACTTGCAGTTTCTTGTCTTATGAGCAAGAGTTGTTTTCTGGTAAGAAGAGTCACTATTGCGCTCCTATTGCCATACACAGTGCAAACAACACTTGCTACTGTTCTTTCTAAGTACAGTGTATTGGACAGAAGAGGAGCTACTGTTCTTGTCAGTTTACTAAGGAGAGTTGAACTAGATATGGCCCGTGTGTGTAGGAAGCACAGTTCTTTTGTTCTGATCTAGCTCACTCTTCTGGGCTATAGGAAAAACAGAAGAGTAGAAGAGTGCTCTTTTTTCAAAAGCAGAGTGTGTTTCTTGTAAGGCGAGCTTGCCTTTGTTTCCCAGTCCTAAATGGAGTTGAATCACATGCAGTTTCTGGTCCTAGGATCAAGAGTTGTTTTCTGGTAAGAAGAGTCACTATTGCGCTCCCATTGACATACACAGGGAAAATAGCACTGGCGTCTTTTCCCAGCATGTACAGAGTATTGGACTGAAGAGGAGCTACTGCTCTTGTCAGTTTCCTAAGCAGAGTTGCACTAGATATGGCCCGTGTGTGTAGGAAGCACAGTTCTTTGTTCTGAGCAAGCTCACTGATCGGACCCCATAGGAAACACAATAGAATAGAAGAGTGCTCTTTACTCAAAAGCAGAGTGTGTTCCTTGTAAGCCAGCTAGTGTTTGTTTCCAAGTCCTAAATGGAGTTGAATCCCATGCAGTTTGTGGTCCTACGAGCAAGAGTTGTTTTCTGGTAAGAAGAGTCACTATTGCCCTCCCATTGTCATACACAGGGCAAATAGCACTGGCGTCTCTTCCCAGCATGTACAGTGTATTGGACTGAAGAGGAGCTACTGTTCTTGTCAATTTCCTAAGCAGAGTTGAAGTAGATATGCCCCGTGTGTGTAGGAAACACAGTTCTTTTGTTCTGAGCAAGCTCACTGTTCGGACCCCATAGGAAACACAGTAGAATAGAAGAGTGCTCTTTTCTCAAAAGCAGAGTGTGTTTCTAGTAAGGCGAGCTAGCGTTTGGTTCCGAGTCCAAAATGGAGTTGAATCACATGCAGTTTCTGGTCCTACAAGCAAGAGTTTTTTTCTGCTAAGAAGAGTCACTATTGCGCTCCCATTGACATACACAGGGCAAATAGCACTGGCGTCTGTTCCCAGCATGTACAGTGTATTGGACTGAAGAGGAGCTACTGTTCTTGTCAGTTTCCTAAGCAGAGTTGAACTAGATATGGCCCGTGTGTGTAGGAAGCACAGTTCTTTTGTTCTGAGCAAGCTCACTGTTCTGGCCCTATAGGAAACACAGTAGAGTAGAAGAGTGCTCTTTCCTCAAAAACAGAGTGTGTTTTTTGTAAGGCGAGCTAGCCTTTGTTTCGCAGTCCTAAATGGAGTTGAATCACATGCAGTTTCCGTTCCTACGAGCAAGAGTTTTTTTCTGGTAAGGAAAGTCACTATTGCGCTCCCATTGCCATACACAGTGCAAATAGCACTCCCGTGTGTTCCCAGCAAGTACAATGTATTGGACTGAAGAGGAGCTACTGTTCTTGTCAGTTTCCTAAGCAGAATTGAACTAGATATGGCCCGTGTGTAGGAAGCACAGTTCTTTTGTTCTGAGCAAGCTCTCTGTTCGGACCCCATAGGAAACACAGTAGAGTAGAAGAGTGCATTTTTCTCAAATCAGAGTGTGTTTCTTGTAAGGCCAGCTAGAGTTTGTTTCCCAGTCCTAAATGGAGTTGAAATACACATGCAGTTTCTGGTCCTACGAGCAAGAGTTGTTTTCTGGTAAGAAGAGTCACTATTGTGCTCCCTTTGCCATATACAGTGCAAATAGCCCTCGCGTCTGTTCCCAGCAAGTACAGTGTATTGGACTGAAGAGGATCTACTGTTCTTGTCAGTTTCCTAAGCAGAGTTGAACTAGATATGGCCCATGTGTGTAGGAAGCACAGTTCTTTTGTACTCAGCAAGCTCACTGTTCTGGCCCTATAGGAAACACAGTAGAGTAGAAGAGTGCTCTTTCCTCAAAAGCAGTGTGTGTTTTCTGTAAGGTGAGCTAGCGTTTGTTTCGCAGTCCTAAATGGATTTGAATCACATGTAGTTTCCGTTCCTACGAGCAATAGTTGTTTTCTGGTAAGGAAAGACACTATTGTGCTCCCTTTGCCATACACAGTGCAAATAGCACTCGCGTCTGTTCCCAGCAAGTACAGTGTATTGGACTGAAGAGGAGCTACTGTTCTTGTCAGTTTCCTAAGCAGAATTGAACTAGATTTGGCCCGTGTGTAGGGAGCACAGTTCTTTTCTTATGAGCAAGCTCACTGTTTGGACCGCATAGAAAACACAGTAGAGTAGAAGAGTGCTCTTTTCTCAAAAGCAGAGTGTGTTTCTTGTAAGGCGAGCTACCGTTTGTTTCCCAGTCCTAAATGGAGATGAAATACACATGCAGTTTCTGGTCCTACCAGCAAGAGTTGTTTTCTGGTAAGAAGGGTCACTATTGTGCTCCCATTGTCATACACAGTGCAAATAGCCCTTGCGTCTGTTCCCAGCAAGTACAGTGTATTGGACTGAAGAGGAGCTACTGTTTTTGTCAGTTCCCTAAGCAGAATTGAACTAGATATGGCCTGTGTGTGTAGGAAGCACAATTCTTTTGTTCTGAGCAAGCTCACTGTTTCGACCCCATAGGAAACACAGTAGAGTAGATGTGTGCCTTATTCTCAAAAGCAGAGCATGTTTCTTGTAAGGCAAGCTAGCGTTTGTTTCCCAGTCCTAAGTGGATTGAATCAAATGCAGTTTCTGGTCCTACGAGTAAGAGTTGTTTTCTTGTAAGAAGAGTCACTATTGTGCTCCCATTGCCGTACACAGTGCAAATAGCACTCGCGTCTGTTCCCAGTAAGTACAGTGTATTGGACTGAAGAGGAGCTACTGTTCTCGTCAGTTTCCTAAGCAGAGTTGAACTAGATATGGCCCGTGTGTGTAAGAAGCACAGTTCTTTTGTTCTGAGCAAGCTCACTGTTTGGATCCCATAGGAAACACAGAAGAGTAGAAGAGTGCTCTTTTCTCAAAAGCAGAGTGTGTTTCTTGTAAGGCGAGCTAGCGTTTGTTTCCCAACCTAAATGGAGTTGAATCACATCCAGTTTCTGGTCCTAAGAGCAAGAGTAGTTTTCTGGTAAGAAGAGTCAATATTGCGCTCCCATTGTCATACACAGGGCAAATAGCACTGGCGTCTCTTCCCAGCATGTACAGTGTATTGGACTGAAGAGGATCTACTGTTCTTGTCAGGTTCCTAAGCACAATTGAACTAGATACGGCCATGTGTGTAGGAAGCACAGTTCTTTTGTTCTGAGCAAGCTCACTGTTCTGGCCCTATAGGAAACACAGTAGAGTAGAAGAGTGCTCTTTTCTCAAATGCAGAGTGTGTTTCTTGTAAGGCAAGATAGCGTTTGCTTCCCAGACCTAAATGGAGTTGAATCACATGCAGTTTCTGGTCCTACAAGCAAGAATTGTTTTCTTGTAAGAAGAGTCACTATTGTGCTCCCTTTGCCATACACAGTGCAAATAGCACTCGTGTCTGTTCTCAGCAAGTACAGTGTATTGCACTGAAGAGGAGCTACTGTTCTTGTCAGTTTCCTAAGCAGACTTGAACTAGATATGGCCCGTGTGTGTAGGAAGCACAGTTCATTTGTTCTGAGCAAGCTCACTGTTCGGACACCATAGGAAACACAGTAGAGTAGATGTGTGCCTTACTCTCAAAAGCAGAGCGTGTTTCTTGTAAGGCGAGCTAGTGTTTGTTTCCCAGTACTAAGTGGATTGAATGAAATGCAGTTTCTGGTCCTAAGAGCAATAGTTGTTTTCTTGTAAGAAGAGTCACTATTGTGCTCCCATTGCCGTACACAGTGTAATAGCACTCGCGTCTTTTCCCAGTAAGTACAGTGTATTGGACTGAAGAGGAGCTACTGTTCTGGTCAGTTTCCTAAGCAGAGTTGAACTAGATATGGCCTGTGTGTGTAAGAAGCACAGTTCTTTTCTTCTGAGCAAGCTCACTGTTCGGACCCCATAGGAAACACAGTAGAGTAGATGAGTGCTCTTTTCTCAAAAGCCGAGTGTGTTCAGTGTAAGGTGACCTAGCGTTTGCTTCCCAGTCCTAAATGGAGTTGAATCACATGCAGTTTCTGGTCCTAAGAGCAAGAGTTGTTTTCTGGTAAGAAGAGTCACTATTGCGCTCCCATTGCCATACACAGTGCAAATAGCACTCGCGTCTGCTCTCAGCAAGTACAGTGTATTTGATTGAAGAGGAGCTACTGTTCTTGTCAGTTTCCTAAGCAGACTTGAACTAGATATGGCCCGTGTGTAGGAAGCACAGTTCATTTGTTCTGAGCAAGCTCACTGTTCGAACACCATAGGAAACACAGTAGAGTAGAAGAGTACTCTTTTCTCAAAAGCAGAGTGTGTTTCTTGTAAGGCGATCTAGCGTTTGTTTCCCAGTCCTAAATGGAGTTGAATCACATGCAGTTTCTGGTCATACGAGCAAGAGTTGTTTTCTGGTAAGAAGAGTCACTATTGTGCTCCCATTGTCACACACAGGGCAAATAGCACTGGCGTCTCTTCCCAGCATGTACAGTCTATTGGACTGAGGAGGTTCTACTGTTCTTGTCAGTTTCCTAAGCAGAATTGAACAAGATATGGCCCGTGTGTAGGAAGCACAGTTCTTTTGTTCTGAGCAAGCTCACATTTCGAACCCCATAGGAAACACAGTAGAGTAGAAGAGTGCATTTTTCTCAAAAGCAGAGTGTGTTTCTTGTAAGGCGAGCTAGCATTTGTTTCCCAGTCCTAAATGGAGATGAAATACACAAGCAGTTTCTGGTCCTACGAGCAAGAGTTGTTTTCTGGTAAGGAAAGTCACTATTGCGCTCCCATTGCCATACTCAGTGCAAATAGCACTGGCGTCTGTTCCCTGCAAGTACAGTGTATTGGACTGAAGAGGAGCTACTGTTCTTGTCAGTTTCCTAAGCAGAATTGAACTAGATATGGCCCGTGTGTAGGAAGCACAGTTCTTTTGTTCTGAGCAAGCTCAATGTTCGGACCCCATAGGAAACACAGTAGAGTAGAAGAGTGCATTTTTCTCAAAAGCAGAGTGTGTTTCTTGTAAGGCGAGCTAGCGTTTGTTTTCCAGTCCTAAATGGAGTTGAAATACACATGCAGTTTCTGGTCCTACGAGCAAGAGTTGTTCTCTGGTAAGAAGAGTCACTATTGTGCTCCCTTTGCCATACACAGTGCAAATAGCCCACGCGTCTGTTCCCAGCAAGTACAGTGTATTGGACTGAAGAGGATCTACTGTTCTTGTCAGTTTCCTAAGCAGAGTTGAACTAGATATGGCCCATGTGTGTAGGAAGCACAGTTCTTTTGTACTCAGCAAGCTCACTGTTCTGGCCCTATAGGAAACACAGTAGAGTAGAAGAGTGCTCTTTCCTCAAAAGCAGAGTGTGTTTTTTGTAAGGCGAGTTAGCGTTTGTTTCGCATTCCTAAATGGATTTGAATCACATGCAGTTTCCGTTCTTACGATCAATAGTTGTTTTTTGGTAAGGAAAGTCACTATTGTGCTCCCTTTGCCATACACAGTGCAAATAGCACTCGCGTCTGTTCCCAGCAAGTACAGTGTATTGGACTGAAGAGGAGCTACTGTTCTTGTCAGTTTCCTAAGCAGAATTGAACTAGATATGGCCCGTGTGTGTAGGAAGCACAGTTCTTTTGTTCTGAGCAAGCTCACTGTTTGGACCCCATAGAAAACACAGTAGAGTAGAAGAGTGCTGTTTTCTCAAAAGCAGAGTGTGTTTCTTGTAAGGCGAGCTAGCATTTGTTTCCCAGTCCTAAATGGAGTTGAATCACATGCAATTTCTGGTCCTACGAGCAAGAGTTGTTTTCTGGTAAGAAGAGTCACTATTGCGCTCCCATTGCCATACACAGTGCAAATAGCACTGGTGTCTGTACCCAGCATGTACAGCGTATTGGACTGAAGAGGATGTACTGTTCTCGTCAGTTTCCTAAGCAGAGTTGAACTAGATATGTCCCGTGTGTGTAGGAAGCACAGTTCTTTTGTTCTCAGCAAGCTCACTGTTCAGACCCCATAGGAAACACAGTAGAGTAGAAGAGTGCTCTTTTCTCAAAAGCAGAGTGTGTTTCTTGTAAGGCGAGCTAGCGTTTGTTTCCCAGTCCTAAATGGAGTTGAATCACATGCAGTGTCTGGTCATACGAGCAAGAGTTGTTTTCTGGTAAGAAGAGTCACTATTGCGCTCCCATTGTCACACACAGGGCAAATAGCACTGGCGTCTCTTCCCAGCATGTACAGTCTATTGGACTGAATAGGTTCTACTGTTCTTGTCAGTTTCCTAAGCAGAATTGAACAAGATATGGCCCGTGTGTGTAGGAAGCACAGTTCTTTTGTTCTGAGCAAGCTCACATTTCGAACCCCATATTAAACACAGTAGAGTAGAAGAGTGCATTTTTCTCAAAAGCAGAGTGTGTTTCTCATAAGGCGAGCTAGCATTTGTTTCCCAGTCCTAAATGGAGTTGAAATACACATGCAGTTTCTGGTCCTACAAGCAAGAGTTGTTTTTTGGTAAGAAGAGTCACTATTGCGCTCCCTTTGCCATACACAGTGCAAATAGCACTCGCGTCTGTTCCCAACAAGGACAGTGTGTTGGACTGAAGAGGAGCTACTGTTCTTGTCAGTTTCCTAAGCAGACTTGAACTATTATATGGCCCGTGTGTGTAGGAAGCACAGTTCTTTTGTTCTGAGCAAGCTCACTGTTCTGGCTCTATAGGAAACACAGTAGAGTCGAGGAGTGCTCTTTTCTCAAAAGCAGAGTGTGTTTCTTGTAAGTCTAGCTAGCGTTTGTTTCCCAGTCCTAAGTGGATTGAATCATATGCAGTTTCTGGTCCTACGAGCAAGAGTTGTTTTCTTGTAAGAAGAGTCACTATTGTGCTCCCATTGCCGTACACAGTGCAAATAGCACTCGCGTCTGTTCCCAGTAAGTACAGTGTATTGGACTGAAGAGGAGCTACTGTTCTCGTCAGTTTCCTAAGCAGAGTTGAACTAGATATGGCCTGTGTGTGTAAGAAGCACAGTTCTTTTGTTCTGAGCAAGCTCACTGTTTGGATCCCATAGGAAACACAGAAGAGTAGAAGAGTGCTCTTTTCTCAAAAGCAGAGTGTGTTTCTTGTAAGGTGAGCTAGCGTTTGTTTCCCAATCCTAAATGGAGTTGAATCACATCCAGTTTCTGGTCCTACGAGCAAGAGTAATTTTCTGGTAAGAAGAGTCAATATTGCGCTCCCCTTGTCATACACAGGGCAAATAGCCCTTGCGTCTGTTCCCAGCAAGTACAGTGTATTGGACTGAAGAGGAGCTACTGTTTTCATCAGTTTCCTAAGCAGAGTTGAACTAGATATGACCTGTGTGTGTAGGAAGCACAATTCTTTTGTTCTGAGCAAGCTCACTGTTTGGAACCCATAGGAAACACAGTAGAGTAGATGTTTGCCTTATTCTCAAAAGCAGAGCGTGTTTATTGTAAGGCGAGCTAGCGTTTGTTTCCCAGTCCTAAGTGGATTGAATCATATGCAGTTTCTGGTCCTACGAGCAAGAGTTGTTTTCTGGTAAGAAGAGTCACTATTGCGCTCCCAATGCCGTACTCAGTGCAAATAGCACTCGCGTCTGCTCTCAGCAAGTACAGTGTATTTGATTGAAGAGGAGCTACTGTTCTTGTCAGTTTCCTAAGCAGACTTGAACTAGATATGGCCCGTGTGTGTAGGAAGCACAGTTCATTTGTTCTGAGCAAGCTCACTGTTCGGACCCCATAGGAAACACAGTAGAGTAGAAGAGTGCTCTTTTCTCAAAAGCAGAGTGTGTTTCTTGTAAGGCGAGCTAGCTTTTGTTTCCCAGTCGTAAATGAAGTTGAATCACATGCAGTTTCTGTTCCTACGAGTAGAGTTGTTTTTTGGTGAGAAGAGTCACTATTGCTCTCCCATTGCCATACACAGTGCAAATACCACTTGTGTCTGTTCCAATCAAGTACAGTGTATTGGACTGAAGAGGAGATACTGTTCTTGTCAGTTTCCTGAGCAGATTTGAACTAGATATGGCCCGTGTGTATAGGAAGCACAGTTCTTTTGTTCTGAGCAAACTAACTTTCTGGCCCTATAGGAAACACAATAGAGTAGAAGAGTGCTCTTTTCTCAAAAGCAGAGTGTGTTTCTTGTAAGGTGAGATAGCGTTTGTTTCCCAGTCCTAAATGGCGTTGAATCACATGCAGTTTCTGGACGTACAAGCAAGAGTTGTTTTCTGGTAAGGAAAGTCACAATTGCGCTCCCATTGTCATACACAGGACAAATAGCACTGGCATCTGTTCCCAGCATGTACAGTGTATTGGACTGAAGAGGATCTACTGATCTTGTCAGTTTCCTAAGCACAATTGAACTAGATACGGCCATGTGTGTAGGAAGCACAGTTCTTTTGTTCTGAGCAAGCTCACTGTACTGGCCCTTTAGGAAACACAGTAGAGTAGAAGAGTGCTCTTTTCTCAAAAGCAGAGTGTGTTTCTTGTAAGGCAAGATAGCGTTTGCTTCCAGACCTAAATGGAGTTGAATCACATGCAGTTTCTGGTCCTACAAGCAAGAATTGTTTTCTTGTAAGAAGAGTCACTATTGTGCTCCCTTTGCCATACACAGTGCAAATAGCACTCGTGTCTGTTCCCAGCAAGTACAGTGTATTGGACTGAAGAGGAGCTACTGTTCTTGTCAGTTTCCTAAGCAGACTTGAACTAGATATGGCCCGTGTGTGTAGGAAGCACAGTTCTTTTGTACTCAGCAAGCTCACTGTTCTGGCCCTATAGGAAACACAGTAGAGTAGAAGAGTGCTCTTTCCTCAAAAGCAGAGTGTGTTTTTTGTAAGGCGAGCTAGCGTTTGTTTCGCAGTCTTAAATGGATTTGAATCACATGCAGTTTTTGTTCCTACGAGCAATAGTTGTTTTCTGGTAAGGAAAGTCACTATTGTGCTCCCTTTACCATACACAGTGCAAATAGCACTCGCGTCTGTTCCCCTCAAGTACAGTGTATTGGACTGAAGAGGAGCTACTGTTCTTGTCAGTTTCCTAAGCAGAATTGAACTAGATATGGCCTGTGTGTGTAGGAAGCACAGTTCTTTTGTTCTGAGCAAGCTCACTGTTTGGACCCCATAGAAAACACAGTAGAGTAGAAGAGTGCTCTTTTCTCAAAAGCAGAGTGTGTTTCTTGTAAGGTGAGCTAGCGTTTGTTTCCCAGTCCTAAATGGAGTTAAATCACATGCAGTTTCTGGTCCTATGACCAAGAGTTGTTTTCTGGTAAGAAGAGTCACTATTGTGCTCCCATTGCCATACACAGTGCAAATAGCACTGGCGTCTGTACCCACCATGTACAGCTTATTGGACTGAAGAGGATCTACTGTTCTTGTCAGTTTCCTAAGCAGAGTTGAACTAGATATGGCCCGTGTGTGTAGGAAGCACAGTTTTTTTGTTCTCAGGAAGCTCATTGTTCAGACCCCATAGGAAACACAGTAGAGTAGAAGAGTGCTCTTTTCTCAAAAGCAGAGTGTGTTTCTTGTAAGGCGAGGTAGCGTTTGTTTCCCAGTCCTAAATGGAGTTGAATCACATGCAGTTTCTGGTCCTACGAGAAATAGTTGTTTTCTGGAAAGAAGAGTCACTATTGTGCTCCCATTGTCATACACAGTGCAAATAGCCCTTGCGTCTGTTCCCAGCAAGTACAGTGTATTGGACTGAAGAGGAGCTACTGTTTTTGTCAGTTTCCTAAGCAGAGTTGAACTAGATATGACCTGTATGTGTAGGAAGCACAATTCTTTGTTCTGAGCAAGCTCACTGTTTGGACGCCATAGGAAACACAGTAGAGTAGATGTGTGCCTTATTCTCAAAAGCAGAGCGTGTTTCTTGTAAGGCGAGCTAGTGTTTGTTTCCCAGTCTTAAGTGGATTGAATCAAATGCAGTTTCTGGTTCTACGAGCAAGAGTTGTTTTCTTGTAAGAAGAGTCACTATTGTGCTCCCATTGCCGTACACAGTGCAAATAGCACTCGCGTCTGTTCCCAGTAAGTACAGTGTATTGGACTGAAGAGGAGCTACTGTTCTGGTCAGTTTCCTAAGCAGAGTTGAACTCGATATGGCCTGTGTGTGTAAGAAGCACAGTTCTTTTGTTCTGAGCAAGCTCACTGTTCGGACCCCATAGGAAACACAGTAGAGTAGATGAGTGCTCTTTTCTCAAAAGCCGAGTGTGTTTAGTGTAAGGTGACCTAGCGTTTGCTTCCCAGTCCTAAATGGAGTTGAATCACATGCAGTTTCTGGTCCTAAGAGCAAGAGTTGTTTTCTGGTAAGAAGAGTCACTATTGCGCTCCCATTGCCATACACAGTGCAAATAGCACTCGTGTCTGCTCTCAGCAAGTACAGTGTATTTGATTGAAGAGGAGCTACTGTTCTTGTCAGTTTCCTAAGCAGACTTGAACTAGATTTGGCCCGTGTGTGTAGGAAGCACAGTTCATTTGTTCTGAGCAAGCTCACTGTTCGGACCCCATAGAAAACACAGTAGAGTAGAAGAGTGCTCTTTTCTCAAAAGCACAGTGTGTTTCTTGTAAGGCGAGCTAGCCTTTGTTTCGCAGTCCTAAATGGAGTTGAATCACATGCAGTTTCCGTTCCTACGAGCAATAGATGTTTTCTGGTAAGGAAAGTCACTATTGTGCTCCCTTTGCCATACACAGTGCAAATAGCACTCGCGTCTGTTCCCAGCAAGTACAGTGTATTGGACTGAAGAGGAGCTACTGTTCTTGTCAGTTTCCTAAGCAGAATTGAACAAGATATGGCCCGTGTGTAGGAAGCACAATTCTTTTGTTCTGAGCAAGCTCACTGTTCGGACCCCATAGGAAACACAGTAGAGTAGAAGAGTGCTCTTTTCTCAAAAGCAGAGTGTGTTTCTTGTAAGGTGAGCTAGCCTTTGTTTCACAGTCCTAAATGGAGTTGAATCACATGCAGTTTCCGTTCCTACGAGCAATGGTTGTTTTCTGGTAAGGAAGGTCACTATTGTTCTCCCTTTGCCATACACAGTGCAAATAGCACTCGCGTCTGTTCCCAGCAAGTACAGTGTATTGGACTGAAGAGGATCTACTGTTCTTGTCAGTTTCCTAAGCAGAATTGAACTAGATATGGCCCGTGTATGTAGGACGCACAGTTCTTTTGTTCTGAGCAAGCTCACTGTTTGGACCCCATAGGAAACACAGTAGAGTAGAAGAGTGCTCTTTTCTCAAAAGCAGAGTGTGTTTCTTGTAAAGCGAGCTAGCGCTTGTTTCCCCATCCTAAATGGAGTTGAATCACATGCAGTTTCTGGTCCTATGAGCAAGGGATGTTTTCTGGTAAGAAGAGTCACTATTGCTCTCCCATTGCCATACACAGTGCAAATAGCACTGGCGTCTGTACACAGCATGTACAGTGTATTGGACTTAAGAGGATCTACTGTTCTTGTCAGTTTCCTATGCAGAATTGAACTAGATATGGCCCGTGTGTGTAGGAAGCACAGTTCTTTTGTTCTGAGCAAGCTCACTGTTCTGGCCCTATAGGAAACACAGTAGAGTAGAAGAGTGCTCTTTTCTCAAAAGCCGAGTGTGTTTCTTGTAAGGCGAGCGAGCGTGTGTTTCGCAGTCCTAAATGGAGTTGAATCACATGCAGTTTCTGGTTCTACGAGCTAGAGTTTTTTCTGGTAATAAGAGTCACTATTGCGCTCCCATTCTCATACTCAGGGCAAATAACACTGGCCTCTGTACCCAGCATGTACAGTGTATTGGACTGAAGAGGATCTACTGTTCTTGTCAGGTTCTATAAGCAGAGTTGAACTAGATATGGCCCATGTGTGTAGAAAGCACATTTCTTTTGTACTCAGCAAGCTCACTGTTGTGGCCCTATAGGAAACACAGTAGAGTAGAAGAGTGCTCTTTCCTCAAAAGCAGAGTGTGTTTCTTGTAAGGCGAGCTAGCGTTTGTTTCCCAGTCCTAAATGGAGTTGAATCACATGCAGTTTCTGGTCCTATGAGCAAGGGATGTTTTCTGGTAAGAAGAGTCACTATTGCTCTCCCATTGCCATGCACAGTGCAAATAGCACTCGCGTCTGTTCCCAGCAGGTACAGTGTATTGGACTGATGAGGAGCTGCTGTTCTTGTCAGTTTCCTAAACAAATATGAACTAGATATGGCCCGTGTGTGTAGGAAGCACAGTTCTTTTGTTCTGAGCAAGCTCACTGTTTGGATCCCATAGGAAACACAGTAGAGTAGAAGAGTGCTCTTTTCTCAAAAGCAGAGTGTGTTTCTTGTAAGGCAAGCTAGCATTTGTTTCCCAATCCTAAATGGAGTTGAATCACATGCAGTTTCTGGTCCTATGAGCAAGAGATGTTTTCTGGTAAGAATGTCACTATTGCGCTCCCATTGCCATACACAGTGCAAATAGCACTGGCGTCTGTACCCAGCATGTACAGCGTATTGGACTGAAGACGATCTACTGTTCTATTCATTTTCCTAAGTAGAGTTGAACTAGATATGGCGTGTGTGTGTAGGAAGCACAGTTCTTTTGTTCTGAGCAAGCTAATTGTTCGGACCCCAATAGGAAACACAGTAGAGTAGAAGAGTGCTCTTTTCTCAAAAGCAAAGTGTGTTTCTTGTAAGGCGAGCTAGCGTTTGTTTCCCAGTCCTAAATGGAGTTGAATCACATGCAGTTTCTGGTCATACGAGCAAGAGTTGTTTTCTGGTAAGAAGAGTCACTATTGCGCTCCCATTGTCACACACAGGGCAAATAGCACTGGTGTCTGTTCCCAGCATGTACAGTCTGTTGGACTGAAGAGGTTCTACTGTTCTTGTCAGTTTCCTAAGCAGAATTGAACAAGATATTGCCCGTGTGTGTAGGAAGCACAGTTCTTTTGTTCTGAGCAAGCTCACATTTCGAACCCCATAGAAAACACAGTAGAGAGAAGAGTGCTCTTTTCTCAAAAGCAGAGTGTGTTTCTTGTAAGGCGAGCTAGCGTTTGTTTCCCAGTCCTAAATGGAGTTGAAATACATTTTCAGTTCCTTGTCCTAGGAGCAAGAGTTGTTTTCTGGTTAGAAGTGTCACTATTGTGCTTCCTTTGAAATACACAATGCTAATAGCCCTCGCGTCTGTTCCCAGCAAGTACAGTGTATTGGAATGAAGAGGAGCTACTGTTCTTGTCAGTTTCCTAAGCATAGTTGAACTAGATATGGCCCGTGTGTGTAGGAAGCACAGTTCTTTTTTTCTGAGCAAGCGCACTGTTCGGACAACAAAGAAAACACAGTAGAGTAGAAGAGTGCTCTTTTCTCAAAAGCAGAGTGTGTTTCTTGTAAGGCGAGCTGGCATTTGTATCCCAGTCCTAAATGGAGTTGAATCACATGCAGGTTCTGGTCCTACAAGCAAGAGTTGTTTTCTGGTAAGAGGAGTCACTATTGCCCTCCCAATGTCATACACAGGGCAAATAGCACTGGCGTCTGTTCCCAGCATGTACAGTGTATTGGACTGAAGAGGAGCTACTGTTCTTGTCAGTTTCCTAAGCAGAATTGAACTAGATACGGCCATGTGTGTAGTAAGCACAGTTCTTTTGTTCTGAGCAAGCTCACTGTTCTGGCCCTATAGGAAACACAGTAGAGTTGAAGAGTGCTCTTTTCTCAAACGCAGAGTGTGTTTCTTGTAAGGTGTGCTACCGTTTGTTTCCCACCCCTAAATGGAGTTTAATCACATGCAGTTTTTGGTCATACGAGCAAGAATTGTTTTCTGGTAAGGAAAGTCACTATTGCGCTCCCTTTTCCATTCACAGTACAAATAGCACTCATGTCTGTTCCCAGCAAGTACAGTGTATTGGACTGAAGAGGAGCTACTGTTTTTGTCAGTTTCCTAAGCAGAGTTGAACTAGATATGGCCCGTGTGTATAGGAAGCACAGCTCTTTTGTTCTGAGCAAGCTCACTGTGCAGACCCCATAGGAAACTGAGTGCTCTTTTCTCAAAAGCAGAGTGTGTTTCTTGTAAGGCTAGATAGCATTTGCTTCCCAGACCTAAATGGAGTTGAATCACATGCAGTTTCTGGTCTGACAAGCAAGAGTGGTTTTCTGGTAAGAAGAGTCACTATTGTGCTCGCATTGTCATATACAGGGCAAATAGCACTTGCGTCTTTTCCCAGCATGTACAGTGTATTGGACAGAAGAGGATCTACTGTTCTTGTCAGTTTCCTATGCAGAGTTGAACTAGATATAGCCCGTGTGTGTAGGAAGCACAGTTCTTTTGTTCTGAGCAAGCTCACTGTTCTGGCCCTATAGGAAACACAGTAGAGTAGCAGAGTGCTATTTTCTCAAAAGCAGAGTGTGTTTCTTGTAAGGCGAGCTAATGTTTGTTTCCAAGTACTAAATGGAGTTGAATCACATGCAGTTTCTGTTCCTACGAGCAAGAGATGTTTTCTGGTAAGAAGAGTCACTATTGTGCTCCCATTGTCATACACAGGGCAAATAGCACTGGCTTCTTTTCCCAGCATGTACAGTGTATTGCACTGAAGAGGATCTACTGTTCTTGTCAGTTTCCTAAGCAGAATTGAACTAGATATGGCCCGTGTGTGTAGGAAGCACAGTTCTTTTGTTCTCAGCAAGCTCACTGTTCGGACCCCATAAAAAACACAGTAGAGTAGAAGAGTGCTCTTTTCTCAAAAGCAGAGTGTGTTTCTTGTAAGGCGAGCTAGCGTTTGTTTCCCAGTCCTAAATGGAGTTGAATCACATGCAGTTTCTGGTCCTAAGAGCAAGAGTTGTTTTCTGGTAAGAAGAGTCACTATTGCGCTCCCATTGCCATACACAGTACAAATAGCACTCGCGTCTGCTCTCAGCAAGTACAGTGTATTTGATTGAAGAGGAGCTACTGTTCTTGTCAGTTTCCTAAGCAGACTTGAACTAGATATGGCCCGTGTGTATTAGCACAGTTCATTTGTTCTGAGCAAGCTCACTGTTCGGACCCCATAGGAAACAATGTAGAGTAGAAGAGTACTCTTTTCTCAAAAGCAGAGTGTGTTTCTTGTAATGCGAGCTAGCTTTTGTTTCCCAGTCGTAAATGAAGTTGAATCACATGCAGTTTCTGTTCCTATGAGTAGAGTTGTTTTTTGGTAAGAAGAGTCACTATTGCGCTCCCATTGCCATACACAGTGCAAATAGCACTTGCGTCTGTTCCAATCAAGTACAGTGTATTGGACTGAAGAGGATCTACTGTTCTTGTCAGTTTGCTGAGCAGAGTTGAACTAGATATGGCCCGTGTGTGTAGGAAGCACAGTTCTTTTGTTCTGAGCAAACTAACTTTCTGGCCCTATAGGTAACACAGTAAAGTAGAAGAGTGCTCTTTCCTCAAAAGCAGAGTGTGTTTCTTGTAAGGCGAGCTAGCGTTTGTTTCCCAGTCCTAAATGCAGTTGAATCACATGAAGTTTCTGGTCCTACGAGCAAGAGTTGTTTTCTTGTAAGAAGAGTCACTATTGTGCTCCCATTGCCGTACACAGTGCAAATAGCACTCGCGTCTGTTCCCAGTAAGTACAGTGTATTGGACTGAAGATGAGCTACTGTTCTCGTCAGTTTCCTAATCAGAGTTGAACTAGATATGGCCCGTGTGTGTAGGAAGCACAGATCTTTTGTTCTGAACAAGCTCTCTGTTTTGACCCTATAGGAAACACAGTAGAGTAGAAGAGTGCTCTTTTCTAAAAAGCACAGTGTGTTTCTTGTAAGGCAAGCTAGCGTTTGTTTCCCAGTCCTAAATGGAGTTGAATCACATGCAGTTTTTGGTCCTACGCGCAAGAGCTGTTTTCTGGTAAGGAAAGTCACTATTGCGCTCCCATTGCCAAATACAGTGCAAATAGCACTCGCATCTGTTCCCAGCAAGTACAGTGTATTGCACTGAAGAGGACCTACTGTTCTTGTCAGTTTCCTAAGCAGAGTTGAACTAGATATGGCCCGTGTGCGTAGGAAGCACAGTTCTTTTGTTCTGAGCAAGCTCACTGTTCAGAACCCATAGGACACATAATAGAGAACAAGAGTGCTCTTTTCTCAAAAGCAGAGTGTGTTTCTTGTAAGGCTGGCTATTGTTTGTTTCCCAGTCAGAAACGGAGTTGAATCTCATGCAGTTTCTGGTCCTACGAGCAAGAGTTGTTTTCTGGTAAGGAAAGTCACTATTGTGCTCCTTTTGCCACACACAGTGCAAATAGCCCTCGCGTCTGTTCCCAGCAAGTACAGTGTATTGGACTGAAGAGGAGCTACTGTTCTTGTCAGTTTCCTAAGCAGAGTTGAACTAGATATGGCCCGTGTGTGTAGGAAGCACAGTTCATTTGTTCTGAGCAAGCTCACTGTTCGGACCCCATAGAAAACACAGTAGAGTAGAAGAGTGCTCTTTTCTCAAAAGCAGAGTGTGTTTCTTGTAAGGCAAGCTAGCCTTTGTTTCGCAGTCCTAAATGGAGTTGAATCACATGCAGTTTCCGTTCCTACGAGCAATAGATGTTTTCTGGTAAGGAAAGTCACTATTGTGCTCCCTTTGCCATACACAGTGCAAATAGCACTCGCGTCTGTTCCCAGCAAGTACAGTGTATTGGACTGAAGAGGAGCTACTGTTCTTGTCAGTTTCCTAAGCAGAATTGAACTAGATATGGCCCGTGTGTAGGAAGCACAATTCTTTTGTTCTGAGCAAGCTCACTGTTTGGACCCCATAGGAAACACAGTAGAGTAGAAGAGTGCTCTTTTCTCAAAAGCAGAGTGTGTTTCTTGTAAAGCGAGCTAGCGCTTGTTTCCCCATCCTAAATGGAGTTGAATCACATGCAGTTTCTGGTCCTATGAGCAAGGGATGTTTTCTGGTAAGAAGAGTCACTATTGCTCTCCCATTGCCATACACAGTGCAAATAGCACTGGCGTCTGTACACAGCATGTACAGTGTATTGGACTTAAGAGGATCTACTGTTCTTGTCAGTTTCCTAAGCAGAATTGAACTAGATATGGCCCGTGTGTGTAGGAAGCACAGTTCTTTTGTTCTGAGCAAGCTCACTGTTCTGGCCCTATAGGAAACACAGTAGAGTAGAAGAGTGCTCTTTTCTCAAAAGCCGAGTGTGTTTCTTGTAAGGCGAGCGAGCGTGTGTTTCGCAGTCCTAAATGGAGTTGAATCACATGCAGTTTCTGGTTCTACGAGCTAGAGTTTTTTCTGGTAATAAGAGTCACTATTGCGCTCCCATTCTCATACTCAGGGCAAATAACACTGGCCTCTGTACCCAGCATGTACAGTGTATTGGACTGAAGAGGATCTACTGTTCTTGTCAGGTTCTATAAGCAGAGTTGAACTAGATATGGCCCATGTGTGTAGAAAGCACATTTCTTTTGTACTCAGCAAGCTCACTGTTGTGGCCCTATAGGAAACACAGTAGAGTAGAAGAGTGCTCTTTCCTCAAAAGCAGAGTGTGTTTCTTGTAAGGCGAGCTAGCATTTGTTTCCCAGTCCTAAATGGAGTTGAATCACATGCAGTTTCTGGTCCTATGAGCAAGGGATGTTTTCTGGTAAGAAGAGTCACTATTGGTCTCCCATTGCCATGCACAGTGCAAATAGCACTCGCGTCTGTTCCCAGCAAGTACAGTGTATTGGACTGATGAGGAGCTGCTGTTCTTGTCAGTTTCCTAAACAAATATGAACTAGATATGGCCCGTGTGTGTAGGAAGCACAGTTCTTTTGTTCTGAGCAAGCTCACTGTTTGGATCCCATAGGAAACACAGTAGAGTAGAAGAGTGCTCTTTTCTCAAAAGCAGAGTGTGTTTCTTGTAAGGCAAGCTAGCATTTGTTACCCAATCCTAAATGGAGTTGAATCACATGCAGTTTCTGGTCCTATGAGCAAGAGATGTTTTCTGGTAAGAATGTCACTATTGCGCTCCCATTGCCATACACAGTGCAAATAGCACTGGCGTCTGTACCCAGCATGTACAGCGTATTGGACTGAAGACGATCTACTGTTCTATTCATTTTCCTAAGTAGAGTTGAACTAGATATGGCGTGTGTGTGTAGGAAGCACAGTTCTTTTGTTCTGAGCAAGCTAATTGTTCGGACCCCATAGGAAACACAGTAGAGTAGAAGAGTGCTCTTTTCTCAAAAGCAAAGTGTGTTTCTTGTAAGGCGAGCTAGCGTTTGTTTCCCAGTCCTAAATGGAGTTGAATCACATGCAGTTTCTGGTCATACGAGCAAGAGTTGTTTTCTGGTAAGAAGAGTCACTATTGCGCTCCCATTGTCACACACAGGGCAAATAGCACTGGTGTCTGTTCCCAGCATGTACAGTCTGTTGGACTGAAGAGGTTCTACTGTTCTTGTCAGTTTCCTAAGCAGAATTGAACAAGATATTGCCCGTGTGTGTAGGAAGCACAGTTCTTTTGTTCTGAGCAAGCTCACATTTCGAACCCCATAGAAAACACAGTAGAGAGAAGAGTGCTCTTTTCTCAAAAGCAGAGTGTGTTTCTTGTAAGGCGAGCTAGCGTTTGTTTCCCAGTCCTAAATGGAGTTGAAATACACCTTCAGTTCCTTGTCCTAGGAGCAAGAGTTGTTTTCTGGTTAGAAGTGTCACTATTGTGCTTCCTTTGAAATACACAATGCAAATAGCCCTCGCGTCTGTTCCCAGCAAGTACAGTGTATTGGAATGAAGAGGAGCTACTGTTCTTGTCAGTTTCCTAAGCATAGTTGAACTAGATATGGCCCGTGTGTGTAGGAAGCACAGTTCTTTTTTTCTGAGCAAGCGCACTGTTCGGACAACAAAGAAAACACAGTAGAGTAGAAGAGTGCTCTTTTCTCAAAAGCAGAGTGTGTTTCTTGTAAGGCGAGCTGGCATTTGTATCCCAGTCCTAAATGGAGTTGAATCACATGCAGGTTCTGGTCCTACAAGCAAGAGTTGTTTTCTGGTAAGAGGAGTCACTATTGCCCTCCCAATGTCATACACAGGGCAAATAGCACTGGCGTCTGTTCCCAGCATGTACAGTGTATTGGACTGAAGAGGAGCTACTGTTCTTGTCAGTTTCCTAAGCAGAATTGAACTAGATACGGCCATGTGTGTAGTAAGCACAGTTCTTTTGTTCTGAGCAAGCTCACTGTTCTGGCCCTATAGGAAACACAGTAGAGTTGAAGAGTGCTCTTTTCTCAAACGCAGAGTGTGTTTCTTGTAAGGTGTGCTACCGTTTGTTTCCCACCCCTAAATGGAGTTTAATCACATGCAGTTTTTGGTCATACGAGCAAGAATTGTTTTCTGGTAAGGAAAGTCACTATTGCGCTCCCTTTTCCATTCACAGTACAAATAGCACTCATGTCTGTTCCCAGCAAGTACAGTGTATTGGACTGAAGAGGAGCTACTGTTTTTGTCAGTTTCCTAAGCAGAGTTGAACTAGATATGGCCCGTGTGTATAGGAAGCACAGCTCTTTTGTTCTGAGCATGCTCACTGTGCAGACCCCATAGGAAACTGAGTGCTCTTTTCTCAAAAGCAGAGTGTGTTTCTTGTAAGGCTAGATAGCGTTTGCTTCCCAGACCTAAATGGAGTTGAATCACATGCAGTTTCTGGTCTGACAAGCAAGAGTGGTTTTCTGGTAATAGAGTCACTATTGTGCTCGCATTGTCATATACAGGGCAAATAGCACTTGCGTCTTTTCCCAGCATGTACAGTGTATTGGACAGAAGAGGATCTACTGTTCTTGTCAGTTTCCTATGCAGAGTTGAACTAGATATAGCCCGTGTGTGTAGGAAGCACAGTTCTTTTGTTCTGAGCAAGCTCACTGTTCTGGCCCTATAGGAAACACAGTAGAGTAGCAGAGTGCTATTTTCTCAAAAGCAGAGTGTGTTTCTTGTAAGGCGAGCTAATGTTTGTTTCCAAGTACTAAATGGAGTTGAATCACATGCAGTTTCTGTTCCTACGAGCAAGAGATGTTTTCTGGTAAGAAGAGTCACTATTGCGCTCCCATTGCCATACACAGGGCAAATAGCACTGGCTTCTTTTCCCAGCATGTACAGTGTATTGCACTGAAGAAGATCTACTGTTCTTGTCAGTTTCCTAAGCAGAATTGAACTAGATATGGCCCGTGTGTGTAGGAAGCACAGTTCTTTTGTTCTCAGCAAGCTCACTGTTCGGACCCCATAAAAAACACAGTAGAGTAGAAGAGTGCTCTTTTCTCAAAAGCAGAGTGTGTTTCTTGTAAGGCGAGCTAGCGTTTGTTTCCCAGTCCTAAATGGAGTTGAATCACATGCAGTTTCTGGTCCTAAGAGCAAGAGTTGTTTTCTGGTAAGAAGAGTCACTATTGCGCTCCCATTGCCATACACAGTACAAATAGCACTCGCGTCTGCTCTCAGCAAGTACAGTGTATTTGATTGAAGAGGAGCTACTGTTCTTGTCAGTTTCCTAAGCAGACTTGAACTAGATATGGCCCGTGTGTATTAGCACAGTTCATTTGTTCTGAGCAAGCTCACTGTTCGGACCCCATAGGAAACAATGTAGAGTAGAAGAGTACTCTTTTCTCAAAAGCAGAGTGTGTTTCTTGTAATGCGAGCTAGCTTTTGTTTCCCAGTCGTAAATGAAGTTGAATCACATGCAGTTTCTGTTCCTATGAGTAGAGTTGTTTTTTGGTAAGAAGAGTCACTATTGCGCTCCCATTGCCATACACAGTGCAAATAGCACTTGCGTCTGTTCCAATCAAGTACAGTGTATTGGACTGAAGAGGGATCTACTGTTCTTGTCAGTTTGCTGAGCAGAGTTGAACTAGATATGGCCCGTGTGTGTAGGAAGCACAGTTCTTTTGTTCTGAGCAAACTAACTTTCT